>NW_020525420.1:0-65486 GCF_003368295.1 Carassius auratus | reverse complement strand
ACAAAGTCTCTTTCAACATTGCTGCAGTTCATTCTGTTAATCTACTTCAACTGGACATCAAACTAGCAGTTATCCAGGCCAGTGCCTGCCATCAACACACAGATTCTGTTTTGGCCTTAAATTCTGGCAAGCACTTTCCATCACACATTTTCCAGCATGAAGAAGAAACGGGCAAGATCTCCTACGCTGAGCCTCCTTCTTTCCTATGCCTTTCATCAGCCGCCAATGTTCTCCACACTTGAAACAAACACAAAGGACGAGTGAGAGAGAGAGAGAGAAAGAGAGAGAGGGAGGGAGAGAGTAGGGTGGGCAGGGGGTGTGGAGCGGGAGATACAGCTGATGCTGTAATCACCCTGGATATATGCAATACATTTTTCTGCTGGAGGGAAGCTGCCATCTTTCCTGAGACCAGATGGCGACATTACAACACTAAGGTTGAGTGATTACACCTTACAGACCGAGAGGTTCAGGAATGGGGGTGAAAGCAAGATACTACTACAGTGAATTATTTTCTACACTCAGTTTTAGGTATGTTTAGGTAATGTTTTGTATTTTAGTTTGATTCTGAACTAAATTCTTTTCTTGGCCATTCAATAATACCATGATTTATTGGGCATGATATTCTGGAGTACCTTATAGTAAAATTATTTAAATTTCACGCGCACATACACACAGCTCTGAAAATATATGTTATAAAATATTCTATTTCAGTAATTAAATATTTATGAGTATAATTAATTACTTTAAAAAGTTAACAAATAAAAAATTATTATAACATTATATATTAACCGTTCATATAACATAATATCATAATATCAACTTCTAGATTTTATGATTAAAAAATTATATTTACATTCTCCTGCTTTAAGATATTCTTCAAAAACTCTAACATTTGTGAAGGCGGATTATTCTTAGTGGTTAATTGTAATGGCATTTCTACAAGCAGTGTCCAAAAGTCTCTTTTTTTTTTTTTAATTCCTAATTATCGGCCTAACAATTTTAAGTTAAATTTTGATTTTGAGTCCCCCATTTTTTTCCAGTGTGATCTCAGATCCCCATTGTTTATGAATATGGTAATCGAAAATACTAATCAAACAGTGCATTGTATTACCATCTGATACCGTCACTGAACCATGGTACTCTTTGTAAGGCACAGTAAGAAGCCATCTGTCCCGTCGCAATCTAAAAACAACTCATCTGGAATTGTGATCATGTTTGTGCTCTCAGACCCATCCCCATATAAGAGATACACATGGGATGTGCATCGATAGACAAGTGTAAGCTAACCTGGGTGGCGTGGTCACACCAGAGAAATATATCCTTTCAGAGCCAGGCAATCTTGTTGCTCTGTGGTGGGAACCGAAGATCCGTGAGCCAGACTAATCTTGGAGACAGAGGTCAACAAGTTTGGAGAGTGATGTGGAGTAGCCTGACACACCTGTCACATGCAGCTCCACTGTGAAATCCAGGCATTACCCATTCAGTGGAATGAAATGGAAGTGGAATGAAAGGAAGCGTTACCAAGACTACGGCTGGAGATGGAGAGTGGAGAGGTGAAAATCGGATGTGAAAAAAGAAGAAAAAAGAGAGGGAGATTGCAAGGACATGTCGCAGTTAGAAGAACAAAGGGCTGGGAAGAGGAAAGAGCATGTACATGAGCAACAGCCACTTCTTATGGGAACATGACCAATATTGAATTTAATATTTGCTTTCCTTCATATTATTCTCAATGTGCTTTGAATACATTTATGGACAGCTAAAAAGAAACATTCAAACATTTAAAGACAGACAATCACATCATTAAAGAATATACGATCTGGAAAAATGCATTTAATAGCGATGATTCTAGTGAAGAACTTTGTAAGTTGAATTACATAATAGTTTCTGCTGACTCTCAAACTACTTTATTTTCAATGTATTTAGTACTTAACAATAATTTTTTAAAAGTAATTTAGTATTTCACAATCACAATAATTTACGAAAACTGTATTTAAAAAATGTATTCATTTTTTTCTGTTAAAATTGATTTTAAAAGTATCAAAATATATATATTTTAAATATATACTATGAAATTCTAAGGGTACAAGAATAAAGCCCTGTGGGACTCCATAATTAAAAGTGTCAAAAATTAATGAAAAATGTAAATAAAATTAAATTTAAAATATAAAAAATTTAATTAATAAATTGTTTTAATAAATATTTTAAAATGTAAAAATGTATAATTTACAAAAATATATTTAAGTTTATAATCAACAATGTGGTAGTTATGCATTGCACAATAGTTTATAATTAAAATCACATAATTCACAATTTTTTGACATTCCATACAGATAAAATGGAGAGAAAAAATTAATCCTGAAAGACAGCAAAACAAGCTGGCATTCACTCACTGTTGTGCTATATTAAAATTAGAGTACCACTAACTGAAGATAACCCAACCTCACGGCAACATCACTTCAGTGAGGCAAGCATGCAATGAACCAAAAATTCACAACAATTATCTAAAAAAAAAACAATCTTTCAAAGAATCGGGTCATCCTGACAAGTAATAAGAGCTGCAACTTTAAATTCACAACCAGGAACTCTCATTGGGCAAGCTTTAGATGATTAAGAACCGCAGGGAAGGGGCAAGTACATATTTGCCTAACAGTGCGCCACAGCAAATACAACGACACACATGCAAGACACATCTCTGGAGTCTCTCACTGGAATCATTATTTTCGCTTTCTTTATCCTTACATCCCTCTCTCCCTTTCTGAATTTCTTAAAGTAATTCACTCACTTCCTCCCCTCTCTAACATTCACCATCTTTCTCTCCGCTCTCAGCCACCCCTGGCAGGCTGACAGCCACAACCCCTCCCTGTCTCCCCAAACCCCTCAGGCACTCTCTCTCGCACACACACTCTCCCTTTCTTTCTATCTCTCCCTTCCCCCTTCAACCTAGTGACAGGGAGCCTTACTCATCTCCAGCCATAGCCTACAGCGCTCCGCTAACATCTGCTTATATAACTTGGTTTAATTTGAAGTATCTATGCCTGAACTGTCAGGCATCTCTCTCTACTCTCCTTTTGTCCATCAACATCTCTCCTGTCCTTTAGTTCTGTTCAGATGGGATCCAATAATAATACGTTCCGGATACGTCCCTAACATTGTGCTAGAAATGGCAAGGTTATGTGTTAGGATACTACCAGAGAGCATAAAAATTAATATGGCTTTAAAATTGGCTTTAGATGTCAACAGAGCAATATCACGGGAACATGTGTGTTACGTCAAGTTCATCTGAGTAATTTACTTTTTAATATTACCAGTTACTTTGACTGTTTTTGTTGATGAAAGCAGAACCAAAGATAAAACAGAACCATAGCATGTCTTTGAGCAACACATGTTGTGTTGCATTCCTGAATTAACAGTTTTTTTGTTTTGTTTTGTTTTGTTTTTTTGTTATTTTGTTTTTGAAAGAACTGATTGATTGAGTTATTCAGTGACTCATTTAAATATGTTTTGTTTCTGATTAAAATTGTTTTTGAATGAATTGAGTGAATATTGGAATCAATTGCTCATAAAGAGTCACATGAGTTCCTGAATGGATCACTTAACAAATCGATTAACTGAATGATTCAGTGACTCACTCAGGGAAGTTTCGCTTCTGAGCATATCACTTCTGAACAAAACAATGGAGTGAATGACTCAGTGAATCAATCATAGAGTCACTTGTTTGGTTCCTGAATGAATCAGTGTTTTTTAATAAATCGTTTAAGCAAATAATTCAGGAACTCACTCATTCAAAACAGACAATCACTTGTCGCCACCTACAGGCATACCAATGTAATCTGCAGAAAGAGTCACGGAAAAAACTATACAAATTTGGGCCTTACTGATTTTAATTCGTTTTGTAACCAAGGCACTAAATTATAAAAATTAAAAATTTAAATAAAAAAATACCTAAATAAACTTCATATAAAATTGTTTAAACAGTTAAAATGGACTGAATTGAAACTATGATTGACACAGATACTACGATAATTACGACAATCAGAATAGAACTTGGTAAAGAAAAGTCCAATAAATCCAATAAATTCACACACTGGTTTTTAAGGGGGGGGGGGGGGGGGTACTAACTCATTGCAATCCAGCCTCCACAGAGTGCTCTACTTGAGTTAATGTGGAATCTTGGTCCTCCAGTGTCATGGCAGGATACCAAGGGTCCTCTGGCTGGATTTGGGCAGGCAGTGTCGACTTCCCCCGGAGAGTATGTGAACACATGCAGCGGGAAGATAAGACCTGCCTGGCTCCCTACTGATGCTGCTCCAGTGATTTTCCTCGCACAGGGTGCCAAGAAGCCTCCCTGACAATCTATCGCCAAGTGATGCCTCTATTACAATGGCTGCCCCACAGCTACAAGAGGCCCTGCACCAGCTGCAGCAGATTATAATTAGAGGAACCATGAAGTGCCCCGGACACTGGCAATTGATCTGCCTCTGACAGTCCAATATTTCCACCAGGGAAATAAAACCTTGCATCGCATCCCAGACTGAAGCTGGGAGAAAAAAAATGTATGTGTGTGTGTATGTGTGTGTGAGAAAAAATGTTAAGATTCGGCATGTTTCTCGCGACTTGTCTGTGCAAAACCCACCGTTTTGTTTAGTGTGCAGTTCAGCCGTCACTCTTTATCACACTGATGTTCAGATGGGCGGCTCTCGAGCAATAAGCACAAGCCCTTTTGTGTCTGACATGGAAGCTGAATGGAATCGCGGCTTAACTTCGTCAATTCAAGTCCTGTTTTTATTTCTCAAATGAGCTGTGTGGGATCTTTTGTTCGCCGCTTGAGTGTGTCGCTGTTTAAGAGTAAAAGTAATTTTGTGTCAATTCAACAAATAAATTAGATTTTTTTTTCTTCATCCCGGCATGTTAAAGCCGTTGAAATGTTTCCCGGTCTTTTGTCTCCATTCTGTTTTTCCATCAGGCTAAGCCGCAGATAAGTCGAAAACTCAAAGCCTATCAATGCTGAGCCACTAAAGAGGCTATAAGAGACTATAAGCAAACCAGTCAGCAAAGACCAAAAAGTCTCTGTATGGTGAAACAACATGTGATACGCAGTTCGCCAGTCAAAAATAAGCAACATTTTAATTCAGCCGAATCAATCCTCTCAATTCAAGACAATACTGATGTTGGAGCCAAGGCTTAGTGTGCTTGTTGAGCCATGGTGCTTGTATGGGTAATCAGGGTTTGAAACTCGCTTGCAACATCTCCTTATCCAATGTTATACGGACAAAAAGGTCAGAAATAAAACAAAAAAATATATTATTAAACAATAATCATATCCTTTTGGTTTGTGTGAATATTACTTTGATTATCTATCAATAGCAACTTCCTTAGAAATATCCTTATAGTGCCACGTCTAAATTGACCAATGCTTTCTCTCTCCATTAAAGCAATAAAATGTGACTAATGTTGGATTCATCTCACTTCATTGTTCTCCAGCATTGTTCCATCAATTATTTGCCAATTACACACTAAATACCCCCAATTAAATATGAACTCATCTAACCTACACATTCAGACAGTCCATTATTAAATAATATGAATTTTGCATTATGACATCACAAATGAATAAACCATGAGCGGGTTTGAGGGGTAACAGATTGAACTGCACAACTGTCCTCTTAATAGTGATGAAGCCGTCAGTCGGACCAGCCCAGTTGAGCCGAACAATCAGAAAAGAAGCTTCGTCATAAATACTTGAAGACTCTGTAAAATGGACAGATACGAATGAGCGAGAAAAGAGAAATGAGAGGACTTTTAATGGTGGCTATAAGGTTTTACCGGATCCCTTTTTCGTCTAAATTCCTCATGAGACCTTTGAGGACAATGAACTCTGCTGCTGTTATCCTTCATTATAAAAGAAAGTCAACAGAAAGCATTTCATCTGTAGAAGGATGATCGGCAGTAGTGGACAATTAGATTAGATGTGTTTTGCACTTTAGGGGGCTGACACATCTTACCCTCAAATGCGGTCACATTTGAGCATGCAGAAGTCAGGATATTAGAGATGTGTCAGTCTGTGAAACAGTGTATCTTGCAGCCAAACATGGAATATATCAAGGCTCTATGCTTACACTCATGTCTCATCTCTCTGACAGAAAGTAATGTGCACTCTTTTCATCTGGGGGCCATGCCTGTATTATCGGTCTATTAGATGTATGGCGAGGCAAGACAATATTAATGGTCTTTCTCTTCTGCAAAATGAAATAGGACTCTTGGAAAAAGAAACTACTCTTGGCTTCACTCTCAAGGCCGATGATGGTGTGGCAGATGAAAGAAGATTCGAAATGACCACTCTTTTGCATGAGTAGCTGCTTTGACATATTGTAGTGAGTCCCTGCTTAGTAAAGGTCTGGGTAATTATGGGGAAAAAATAGCATTTGTGCTGTGCACCGTCGCAGATTGTATCGGCTGCAACTTAGCAGTGGTTCCGTGGAAAAGCTTTGGCTGTCAAGATGGTGGTTTATGACTGCAGCGGGTCGCTCATTTTGATATGTTGGAGTCAGAGAATTCATATTGGAATGCTGAGGACAGGAAAAGATATATAAATAATGCTCTCTCAGCGAGTTTTTTTGCTTTCTTTTAACCTTGTACTGGACTTTCTACTGCCACTTTTTACAGAATACTCCGCTCCGTCTTGAGTCTTGTCTTGTTTGTTTGCTTAGAATCAATCAATCTTTGGCAAAAAAATTAATTAATTAATCAATTAAAATAAAACATTATATTATTGTTGTTGTTATAGTATATAATATATAATATATATTATTGGCTGTTTCTTTTCATTAGTTTCTTTTTATTGATTATTATTATTATAATTATTATTATCACTAGTAGTGCTAGTAAGAATAATACTAAATCCCCAACCTTTGAAAAAAAAAATGTTGTTATTGTTACAGTATTAGAAGTAGTATATGCAATTTGTCTCGTGTTTTGCATATTTTTTAATATTTGTTTGTTTAAAAAATTATAATACGGTATTGTATATACTACTACTACTACTACAAAAAAAATAGGAACCTTAATCAATCTTTGGCAGTGAAAATCTAAAAAATAACATTTTATGATTATTATAATTAGTAGTAGTAGTACATATTGTCAGCTTGGTCTTGTGTTTTGTTCCTTTTTATATATATACTTAATCTTTGACTGTAAAAAAAAATATTATGATGATTATGATGACAAAAATTATAATAATGATTATTGTTTTATAATAATATTGCAATACTTTCACATTCAATCTTCAAATTAATTTAGAAACAACATAAAGACAGTATATTTTTAATATCTGTATAATGGCATCTCTTTTTTATGACTGAAGGCAAATATCACTGATACCAATACTACTAATGTCTCTATGATATTGTTTTTCTACTTTTAATATTTATCCATTAACTATAGCCATTTAGAATGTCAGTATAACAGAGAGTTATTCATTTAAAAATTTAGTAGTATTTAGCCACCTGTACCCTTCAGCAAGAATGAAATATAAAGAAATTGCATAATTAATTGCATAAATCAAAAACTAAATTCTAAATTAGATAAAGATGAATCTTTAAAGTAATAAAAGTTACTGATTTCCTCCTTTTTCTTTTGTTCTTTGATTAACAGACATCACAGCAGCTGGGTTATTAGGTTATTTGCTTGCTTTAAGAGCTGCCGCTGATAGACATGTTGTGGATCTGACATGCATCTTATTTTCTTACACTTTCCCTTTTCTGACCCACATCAGGTCTTAAAGTCTCTACTAATGAGATGAGTTGGATTGGGTCTGTTAGATGAGGGAGAGAGTCCTCCAGGACAGAGAGAAGACTGAGACATCTTCTTAAAAGTGACTCATATATAACAAATATTTACATGCATGCAGTTTTAAAGCAGCTTTGATCACCCTTTTGGTAACTTCATTACTAAAACTGTTGTTATAACTATAACATGCTCTTAGTTTCACTCGTGCTTTAATATGAAGTTATATACAGCACACACCACTGCATTTATGAGCACAGTATAATGGCTGGCAGGATAGGAAAATCAGTTTTTACTACATTTGGTCGTAATGAATGCAATTCTTGTAAAAAAAAAAAAAAAGAGAGAGACCGAAGCAGCAGTTGTGAGCGGGGTGGCCCTAGCTTCGCCCCTGCATTAATTGGGTAAAATATTTTTAACTAGTACATAAATAAGTGAATTAATAACAACAACAACTATTCTAACTCCTAACAACAGATGCTCAGAAGAGTGCAGTTATTAGAAATAGGCATGGATGATTGAACTTCGAACATCTACTGCATGTAAAGTCAAATGCCGGGCTGACACTGACTTCACTGTCTGACTGCATTAAAGCAGAAATCGTGAGCTTTCTGCATGAATGCATGGGCTAGTGATCTAATTTCTCCTGCTGTGCAGCACATTGGGAAAAATTGGGCTGGACATGGTGTGTGTGCATGTGTGTGTGTTGCGGGCAGTGAGGGGGGTGGAGTTGGGGGGGATTATAAAGCGGAGGCTGAAGCAAAAGGGGTCGAAGGAGCCTCTCGGCTAATTATAATATGAACGCTTAATTGGAAACCAAAGCAGTTATTTCCTATCATAAGCCCAAGAACGCGTTTTTATCTTTTTTATCTGCTCCATTTATGCAGATAGTTTATAATGAGACCCCATTACAATTGTGCACAAACCGAAAACAGAGGCTAAAGCTTGCTAGCGACTTCTAAATTAAAATATCGTGGTTGGAGCTACACAATCAATATGCAGGTTACATGTACAAGATATACAAAAAGATATATAGTTAGAGGTTCACAAATACAGGAAACAGGAGTTCACACCTCCCACTAGCAGTAAAAGCTCTTTTGAAAGGCATTAATGCAGGCGAGGCCTGTTGGGTCACGCAGGGAGGCTGTTTGGAGGCTGCAAACTGGCTGTAGGGAAGATTTAGGCCTCCAATCCCTGGAGAAAAAGCATTGCCGCTGAGCGAAAAAGAGAAAAAATGGCTTTGATGGGGACGGGATTGCCAGACACAAGTAAATATGTAGAGCGAGGGGGGCACAGCATTAAAGAGAGAGAGCAGCCACTCAGGCGAGTATATCTTGTGAGTATTTTTGTCATATGGATGAACAGATTAGTATGGGCAAAGCAGTCATTAAATAGCCTAAAGGATGTGTGTTCAGGTAAGCGGTCGCTTCGGCATTGAACAGAATGATTTGCTCCTGATTTGCATCCGTTGTTAATTGTATTGTGATGCACTGATGTGGGAACAATCGAGGAAGGGAAAGCTTTCAACAAGATGAGTTTGTTTTCACATGCAGCACGCACAGGCTTTGGCAAGCCATCAAACGTTGGAATAACATTCAGACCGAACCTTTTTTCCCCACTTAGCCAGCTGACAATACACAAGGATGTGAAAGCAATTATTTGTTTTCCTCTGAAACTCAAATTTGTCAAAAAGAAACGCATTTACACTCATCCAAACTGCCAAAGCAGTTGACTGGGAGCCATTATGGCAGGTATGCTGTCTTTCTGAAGCCCACGGACAGATTTCTTGACTGGAACAAACTCAATTGAATCCAGCGCATGAAATGCAAAAGCTAGGCCAATTTAAGACATCACTATTTAACACAATCACTATTCTCATCTGCTCCTGACAGTCCCTTTGGCAAGCACAATTATGTTAGTGTAAAAGACTAGGTCCAAATGGCTGAACCCATTTCAGAACCTTGGACAGCAACACTGACAGCCTGAAGACATAGGAAATAACAATGTGGCAATTAGACAATATGTGCAAGCGTAATAGCCCGTATTAATATTTGACATAAAATTCTAATGATTCAACCCAACTTTAATTGTATTTTTATTGCAAAAAATATATATATATTTAAATATTATAAATAAATATTTATATATAATATATATATATATTTGTAACTTTTTATATAATTTTTGATATGTATATACTTATAATAGCAAATAATTGTATCAATTATAAAATAAAACTAAAGTATAAACAACAACTAATATTACTGTTATTATTTTTATTGTTTATTTAAAAACTAATATTAGTATTATTAATAAAAAATATAATAATAGAAGAAAAAATAAATATAATCGGAAACAACAATAAAAATAAATAGTATTCTTACTTTAATAATTTATTATAAAAATAACAAAAATAACTACTAACATTATTATTATTTTTGTTGTTGTTACTATATTTATAATAAATTATATCATAAAAATATCATTATGTTTATTAGTACTATTATAACTTTTATAATAATAATAAATAAATAAACAATTAAATTAAAAGATCAAATGAAAGCAGATGTGTTACCACAGAAATAATATATTAAAAGTGGTATAACACAAATGACAACTTGTTAAAGCCTATTACCAGTACCCATAATTCTTTTTGTCAAAACTTCCTATTGAGCACAAACTCCATGAGGAGAACAAAGGCAGACATCTCTAAGCCCTCCTGCACTTCTCATGGAGAGATGAAAAAGAGGAAAGCTTCCCTTGTTAAATATGCGGCCTCGTCATACGGGAGTGCGTAGGTAGGTGTGGCTAAAAGCAACACTTTACAACAGGATTTGTAATCTTCAGGATATTGCTCCCAGAGAGCTACTGAATGCTGACTACTCACTACTGACTTACCAATCCTGTGGGCGATGGTCTTACTAAAACCCTGTAATTCCTCATTTCAAAATAATGCATAGCTTGTGTCTGAGTAAAAATACGTATGTACTCTTGCACATCTATTAGGTCACAACAGCCTTATTAAATCAAATATACAAGGAGCTGTGGCTGAACTTCACTCAATTTGTTTGCTGCATGTCCAGTTTAGCTAATTAAAATGAGCTAATGCAACACAGCTCCTTGACATTTTGTCCAATTAATTTTGTTACATGCAGTGAAATTAAATTTGTAAATTGTCAATTTGATTAACACATTTGCAATGCATTAGTTATTTTCCGGATCCAGTCCAACCAAGATATATTATTAATACTTAGTTATCTTAATTGATTTATTCTTGAACTTTTTGTATAGTAAAAGGCTGTCTCATTCACAGCTCTCTCACCAGAAAATGTGTTTCCAACTCCGCCCTTACTTAAAGTACTGCAGAGAGATTCATGGAGCACTTGTCTATTTTTAGCCCAGGCTAAGCCATTTAAATCTGTGCCATGATCTTAATTCGATACCTGAACTTAATTAAACTCATCCCCAGGACCAAAGGGGCTTGAATGTAGCCAATTAGTCTCATAGTGCAAATGACGACAGACTGCTTCATTTATTCTAGTGTAACTTCTCGGTAATGAATAATGCATAGTCAGTTTTCAGATGCTGCCCTCAAAGATAAGAATAAGGAGACCTGACAGAGATGGCTTTTTGTTTGGTTTGGATAACGTAATGATTTAAATGTATGATTAAAAATAAATCAATAGAAATAATAATAAATCATTTAGTCCCCCTCATGTCTTTCCAAAATCAACTATTTGTCATTGTAGACCATAAAAGGAAAAAGGAGGAGGAGACTTTGTGGCATTATTTTTTTTTTTTAAAGGAACAGTTCACCCAAAAATTTCTAAAAAAAAATATTCACTCACCCTCAGGTACATAAGGTACATCTTAAGTAGTTTGTTTCTTCAGCGGAACAGGTTTGGAGATATTTATCATTACATCACTTGCTCTCCAATGAATCCTCTGCAGTGAATGGGTGCCGTCAGAATGAGAGTCCGAACAGCTGATAAAAACATCACAATAATCCACAAGTTATCCACACAACTTCAGTCCATCAGTTAACTTCTTGTTAAGTGAAAAGCTATATGTTTGTATGAAACAAATCCATTAATAAGTTTAACTTTAAATCGTCACTACTTGTTAAATACAAGTCCATAATCCGCTTCCTCTAGTGAAAATGTTGTGTATTCTCACAACATAATCCACTGATATATATGCAAAACAAGAACTGTTTCCGACTGTGTTTCACATAGAAATGGTACTTGATTTCTCTCCTGATTCAGATTAGATTTGTTTCCACTGGAAGAACTGGTTTGAAGTCAAAAACTTCTTGATGCATTTGTTTCAAATATACATGTTTTTCACTTCATTTCCCTACAGGCATTAACTGATGGACTGAAGTGTGGATAACTTGTGGATTATTGTGATGTTTTTATGAGCTGTTTGGACTCTCATTCTGACGGCACCCATTCACTGCAGAGGATCCACTGGTGAGCAAGTGATGTAATGCTACATCTCTCCAAATCTCTTCTTTTGTAGCCTGAGGACAGCCTGAGGGTGATTCATTTTTCTTGAAATTTTCCTTTAATTTAATTTAATTTCCTTTAGTCCAGCACATCATGGGGATTAACAAATTGATTGATAATTATTACAAGCATTTGATTGTTTCCAGAGTCCAGTAAAACATTTAACAATACATTTGATTACTAATATTTGTGTGTATTGTCTATTTGCTTGTTCATTAGTTGATTAATGATGGATCATAAATCTAAAATGTTATCCTAAGCACGATTAGCTTCATCAATAAATGAGCTCTACTCAGCTTTGTTCAGATTCCACAGAAATACATACAATCCCATTTTATTCCTACACTTATATTGCCAAAGTGATAAAGCATTTCATATGCTGCACACTTTGTGTTGTTTTGCCTAATGGGATACAATCTGGTCGCCATCACATTAATGAGGGACATCTTTAGCGTGATGCACTAACAGACCCTGTCCTCCCTGACAGCATATAGTCTTTCAGAAAAGAAAACAAGGAACATGGCAAATTTCTGTAGAGATAATTTCCTTCAAAAACACACTGCGGGATAAACAGCAATGTTGTGTAAAATAAAACTGAGAGAGCTCGAGTGTGATGTGAGAGGAAAATAAAATACCGCCTGATTCATGTAAGTTGTGGTCACATTTATGGTTGTTTGACGAATTTAAAATAATTCTTACTAAATTGTGTTTTCGTTGTTTTAATGCATCGATATTTGCTCAACTACAGAACATCTTGTCATCACCATTCCTTTCGCCTACATGGAAAAACGGCGCTCTGGCATGCGAATGAGTTTCCACTCCCTCTCTGCCATTTTTCCATAGCAGAATCCTGGGAAAGTGCCAAACGACTTGGACGAACCTTGAACTAGGCTGTTGCTCTTCCTAATGCCATGATGGAGCTGCGCTGAAGCATGGATGGTCCCAGGATGGATGACCACAGGAGCTGGCAAGCTGGTGAATTTAGAGTCTATAATGCCTCTTTATGGAGAACCCAAAAATAAAACCTCGGAGGAAGCTGACGCTTAGGAGCCACTACTGCGTACATCCACCCACGTACAATGAATGTGGTGTTATTAGACACCAGGTGGCCCTTAAACACAGACGAGAGCTGCAGGATGCATGAACTGTGGGGTTCATGCTGTTAGTGGCCTTTTAAAAGTGAAATATATTAAGCTGACAGCATATATCCAGTGTGCATTGTGTGGGTCTGTAGATATTTATCTTTACCTGTTTATGTCTGAAATGCATGTGTTTAACAACCAATTGGATGTCTAACAGGAAGTCATTCTACCCAAAATAAGCACTGTGGCAGTACCAAGGTACAGAGATGGTATCTTATGGTAAAACTATGATAATGAAATGCTTATTCCAAGAATACCATTGTAGTGGTGTGTAAGTATCATGGAGGTGTACTATAAAATAATACCTTGTTAATAAAGGGGTACATACCAAAAAATAACATAGTAATACTATGGTACTTTGTGTGTTGTATGTTATATAACTATTTAACTTTCTTTCTTTTCTTCTTTTTAATATTCATACACCATGGAATTTACATGTCACTTTAAGGAAGTTAAAATAAGACTATGGTATATGTTCAAAATAAGTATGTAAGTTTTGGTACCTCTTTTGTGTTATTTGCTTGCCATAAGTATATACCATAATGTTTAAATGATACATATATGTAAGTATGTATCTTTTTGGCTACAATATTTATATACCATGGTAATTTTATAATAACCTAAGATACTTCAATGGAATACCATAGTGTGTGTGTGTTTGTGTGTGTGTGTGTGTGTGTGTGTGTGTGTGTGTGTGTGTCTATATATATATATATATATATATATATATATATATATATATATATATATATATATATATATATATATATATATATATATATATATATATATATATATATATATATATATATATCAGCACTCATAATTATGTGACACATACCATGGTATTTAAATGGTACTTAAGGTTTTGGTACTTAAGAATACTGTACCATGTACAAAAAGCATGGTATTTTTATTTAGTGCATATAATGCTTTAATGATTACCACATTCATAAATCTCTGTAATTATATGATATAGCAAAGCACCACTTTATTGTCATCAGTTGTTATGGCTAACTAAAACTAGCCTTAAGCTAAAAATCGTTTTATTATATATTGTTATATTAATAAATACAATAAATTATACAAATTTACAATTATGCAAATATAAAATGCCAAATACTAATAAAAACAAAATACTAAAACAAACATTCAAATCTGAAATGAAATAATAAATGAAAAATGAAAATAATAAATATAAATAATATCAGAAAACACAGACTGACACTGATCCCTTCATGGTAGTATCCAAAAAAACATGCCACATCCATAGTACAGAGTGTCCAATAAATCTGCCTGTAATGCCACAAAAAAGCAGGGTACAAAGAGGACACAGGCCTTCAAAGATGCCCCTCTGTTTGGTGATGTCTTGCTGACATATGCCTAAACGTCTTACTGAATCTCCCTTTTTTTATCGAAGGAAACAAAGGCTAGTATATCCTTGTGGAAGCCTGCCTTCTGCCCGACAGTAACACAGATCGATACACCATAAATTATAAATAAGGAAAAAATAGGGTAAATAAACCCAGTAAATAAATGTGTGTTGTCTTGTCTCCCTCCTCCCATTCTCTCTCCTAATGGATCTGTGGATTGTGCATCGGTCTGGTATGTAGTGTTCCACTGTTGCCATGACGACTGGCCAGCCAGCCCTGGAGGCAGGAGGTGACGGCAAGCTACAACTCAATTCAGCTCACAAACACATGCACACACAGCTCAGAAATGGGCCTAGAGCGAACACACACACACTAAATGTATACATACACACTCATGCATACAACAAACAGCTTGTTTAACCCCAAAGGGGCTAAATATAATAGAAGTATTACTTCAAAAGGGTGTGTTTCAGCTCCTGGCGATTTTATTGGCCCCTTTACAATTCAAAATGAATGTATTGACCCTATTCGCCGGACAATGTGCTTCTATTATATGAGAAACATGTATCACCGTAACTTTGTGTGCTATCTGGAGGCGCTGGGGCAGCATGATTGCTTTCTTTTTCTTTTCCCCTCAAAGAACACAGCAATATGCAGTGTGCGCCATATAGTGCCATGCTGACATCTTAATGATTATCCCCGGGAGGCTTTTGGTGTTCATCACGGTGCTCCATAATGGATCGGTCGCTGTTGTGTGCCGCAGTTCATGACCAGAAGCCGTGAAGTTTTTTTTTCTTCCTTCAGACAAAGACGATGTGACCAGTGTGTTATTAGCGGTGTTTCATTTTTATCTGACTTTGGGAGGCAGACTTTCCTTGATGAGAGTGGACAACATGGCGAGCGGCTTTCAAAGATGCTGATCGGCTCGTCACACAGAGCGCTTCGGCTCTAAATTGCCTCCCCGACGCACCGCGGGTGGATTCGCCCCAGCTGTGAGGCATCGGCACAAACGCTCCAAAGAGGAGATCTCTAGATGGCGAGGCCGCTTCCCTGCCAGCAGCGAGGCAAACAAATGACATTTGTGTCACTTGAAGTCTCCTCGCAATGTATCTTATGCAGTTAGATCAGAATTTAAATCTATTTGAAAACAGTTTGGGCAATGATGCTCTCAACTTTAGTCAAAGTTTACTTTGTGAATGACATAGACAGTTGTGATTCAGTGCTGCATTTCAGCACTGGACAGCGACCCTGGCGATCTATAGATGTGCATTGTTGGGTCTTTAAATTGAGAGTTTACACACACATTTTTTTATTTGTTATTACTTTCATGTTATTACAAACCTGTATGATTTCTTTTTTCTGTGAACCACAAGATGGATATTTTGAGAAATGACTCAACTGTTCTGGCATACAATGAAAGCCAAAACACCACTGGACCCCACTGACTTTCATTATATGGAAGGGGGGATATTTGCCGAAAATATCTTCGGTAACACTTTACAATAAGATTCATTAGTCAACTTAAGTTAACTACTTTAGTTAACATGACTTAAGAATGAACAGTACTTCTACAGCATTTATGAATTTAAGTTAATGTTCATTTCAACATTTAATAATTCGTTATTAAAATCAAAAGTTGAATTTGTTAACATGATTAATTAACATGAACAAAAACGTAACGACTGTATTTTCATTAATTAACATGAACAACGATAAATAAATACTTTAATAAATGTATCATTCATTGTTTGTTCATGGCATTTAATACATTAACATTAACTAATGAAACCTTATTGTAAAGTGTTAACATATGTCTTGTATGTTTTAAGTTACATTCTCAATATAAGCAACTTTAGTTTATCTTCATTTGAGAATTTAGATGGTAGGTGTTTATTCAGTTCCAGAACTGAAAAGCATGTAATTAAAAAGGTACTAAATGTTTTATTTTATTTTATTTTTTTTAGGCTTGACCAAACCTTGTTTGAAAAGTATTTTATTGTTGTTGTTGTTGTTTTCTTTTTTCTTTTTTTAAAAGCTTTGAAGCTTTGCAGTTTGAAGGTTTATACTTGCAAGCTCTTATAGACAATGAAAATGATACAATTAATAGATTGATTGAATGTTAGAATGCTATAAATAACAATAGAAATAATGATATAAAGAACATTAGAATGATAGAAAGAATAACAGAAAGAATGTATATAATTGTATAAATGAATATAATTGTATCAGAACACATGAACGTAGCCAAGTTAAACACTGCTCTGGGTCAATAATGTGTTTCAGCACTGGACAGCGACCTCCAGCATAGGCTTTAACTACATACAGATACTGGATTTGAACTTCCTTTCCAGAGACATAGACACATTTTCCTTACCTCCATATGGCATACACTCCAAACCTGCTCAACATGATCAACAAGAATCCGTTCTCCAGGGAACTGGGATTTGATCATATCCATCCAAACAGCCATCACACACACACTGTGATTCTCACTTTATATTAATCAACAGGCATCCACTAATGTTGAAGATGTTTTATTATGCGTCATTTGCATTTCCAAAATGGCCTTCTTCCCCACAGTGGGAATATTCTGGGCATTTTAGCTCAATCTGGGTTTGAGAGACACTTGCAATGGAAGTGAACAGGGCCAATTTGTAAACATTAAAATACTCAATGTTTCAATTGTAAAGCCACAATGATTTTAGTGTGGAAAAATAGCAAACTTGTATACAATTTTACAACCATTTTTGTTTGTTTGTTTGTTGTCTTAAAACAACTAAAGAATGATTTAAACAGCTGTACAGCTCAAATATTACATAGTTTAACAAAATATTTTAAGTGCTTGTAAATAGAAATTGCAATATTGCTTGGTGCGATTATCAGATCATTGTGTGCTTCAGAGTGATGCACAGGCCCGTTCTTTTACATCCGAGATGATAATAATGACAAAAAAATTATAAACATTATTATATTATATTTATATTACTTTTTTTTTCTACTTTTACATTTTACAATAGCAATTTGCTTTAATAGCAACTTTAAAATGTGTTATTATTAGTTATAATAATGATATAAAAAAATATTATTATTGAACTGTTCATTATTATTATATTTTGTTAAATAAAGTAATAATACTGCAATAGTAATTTTATATTTTATAAAAAAAATATATAATAATGTTTCTGAAATAACATTTTTGTTGTTCTGTGAAATTTGTTTTATTGTGTGATTTTAATATTTTTTCACCAGTAAGAATAATAATAATAATAATGATAAAATAAATATAAAGTACTAAGACATTATTATTATTATAATCATTGAAACATTACAATAGCAATACTTGTTTTAACATTTTAACAATAACACATATATTATTTATCTTTTTTTATTGTACTGTGAAATTACAATAGATTTATGTCATATTTCCTCTAATAATAAAATATGAAATACTAATCATTATTGTTATTAAATAATATGAAACATTTCAATAGCAATATATCATATTTCTATATAAGATTCATAAATAAATCACAATATTTCTGGCCAGTCCTACAAACAAGCCCATCAAACCTAGAGCTTGAAAAAAAAAAACATTTTAACACTTTAAATATAGCCAATTATCAGAGAATAAAAAAAAATGCATTTAGATTCATGCAGCCCTACCAGGAATATCCCTTTAAACACTGGACCAGCATTCAATGCAAATGACCTCTACCACCTGCTACGCTCTTTCCCCGTCCACCCATGTTCAGGGTCACCGCCTCACATGCTCTACGTGTGAGTGTTGAAAGTCTCGCAAGCCTATTCTAACCTCCGGGGAAGACAAGAGGGGGATCACGAACAGTCCCTCATCACGGCTCCTGTCAATCAAACACAATGACACAACCCACAGCTAATCCGACGAGGGCCTTGTCTCCGCAGACAAACATGCGTGGAGCCCTACCTTCTGTGTCCAGGGCAGATCTGCCTTTTAAATGAGGGATGGAGACAGACAGAGATATAATGAGAGAGAGGGGGATATCTCTCTGGTTTTAACATGAACTACTGCTCTCACACCCCGCTGAAAGTATGGCTTCAAGCTGTCGGCATGACCCCGTGTCCTCGCCTCCTCCTGATTTCTCTCTCCTTCCTCTTAGTCGTTCCCTCCAGCTAGCGCTAATCTCCCTCTCCTTATTGCTCGATCTGTCTTCACTGGATCCATTGCCTCAGAGACCCCCGCTTCTTTTTGTTTTGTCATTCTTTATCTCTCTCATTTTAAACAATCTTTCCAGCTCCGCAGCGCCGGGTGTCGTTCATTTTCTTCTCTTCGTCGAGGTCGGAAGCAATTAGTAGCTGCTGCGAGATGTCGTTTGAAAGGTTTGATTCTCCCGAACCAGAGGTGACCATCACCTTGATACCTCGGGTCATATCATGTCATGAGTAATTGTATATCAGAGTGTTTAATCATAAAAAAATTATATATATAAGAAGCAATCAAAAGTCATAACTTCAACACAGTACAAAGTACTTCATCTCACGTTTCTTTTTTCCCATATTTGTTAAAAAAAAAATATATATATATTTTTATCTTCCACAATATAAACTGATGCATTTCAGCAGTCACACAGTAACTTCATACTCAAACCTAACCCCAAAAAATTACTCTTCATCATTCCAGCATCCTGTCTCCAGCCGCTAAAAACCTTTAGAAACGACTTGACCAGTTCACGACACAGAAGATAGACTGGCAGGAGGACGATGTGGGTCTTCACCGGGGCCCTCGTTCAGCCCTCATTCCTCCTGTCCTGAAGCCAGACTCCTTCAGACAAGACCCGAGAGAGAGAGAGAGAGAGAGAGCGTTGTGCCAAAAGTACAACCACTACAACTCCGGCTCATGTACACACACTCATACACACTGGTTTCACACCGCTAACTCAGATCACATCGTCACATGACTCAATCCCACAGACGGCTGCTTCCCGGTCCAGCTACAACTTGAAATAGACTAAAATTACAAAATATTAACACATTTTTAATTATTTTTTATGAAGTAAAAAAGTCAGAAGAGCGCCTAAATAATAACCCGTTTTGGAGGATTATTTTGTTTTCCATTGCTATGAGGGTCATATTTAAAATGGAAGACAGAAACTGGCAACGTTCCCGGTTATCAAGAGAACAGAGCTTGAATGAGCAGCTGAACTCCACTTGGATCTGAAGCGTAAATTGTGCTTAAAAGTGAAACAGAGGGTAAGAACAAAAAACAGGCAAACACTTGTGGGAATGGGATGCTTCCCAAATCTGAACCAATTAAGAAAAGCCTTGTCGCCAGTGCAGATAAGGAAGCCATTAGCTTGTTCATGTGTTGTTTTTGTTGTTCTTTCTCACAGGAATGTGCCAAAGTGCACCGCCAGCTTTTCACTAAATACCTTGAAATAAGCAAATGGCTCATGGGACGGTGAGGTCTGGCGAAACATCTGGCAAATCTAATGGAGGAAAAGAAAAGAAAAGAAAAGAAAAGAAAAGAAAAGAAAAGAAAAGAAAAGAAAATCAATATGGTATTTTTAGGGCACTCAAAAGTATTCCAAGGAATTAAGGAAGCTCAATTATGCAACATAAGAAATAAATCAAAATCATGGCAAAAACATCTAATTAGGACTTAACGCTGAAACTGAGATAATCATCGAGAAAACAGACAAAACTGAGGCAAAAAAAAAAAACTAAATTATGACAAAGTTTAAATCACAAGATACTAAGTGATAATTATGAGATAAAAAGGTGAAATTACAAGATATAAACAATTATGACAAAGTCAAAACTGTGATACAAAGTCAAAAATGTCATTAAAAGAATTATCAAAAAGTCACAGATGAATGTTGAAATTATAAAATAATAATTCGAAAATACAGACAAAAAATAAAAATAAACTTATGGCATAAAAAGATTAAATCATGAGATGCCACGTGATAAATTAAATAAATATTAAATAAATTATTAAATTAAGAGATAAAAATTGTGACAACATTTACGAACTGACATACAAATTCAATAAAATCTAATTGACAAAGTAATGAATTAGAGACAAAAATTCTGAATGATGGGATACAAATTTGGAATTAAGAGCAAAAAATGACGTTATGGGGTCAAAATTGGCATTAAAACATAATTATGACAAATATTATGAGCGATAAAGACATTTATGAGACAAAAAGTCATAATTATGAGATATACGGGTCATATTTAACAAGAGTCGTAATTAGAAAATTTCAACTTCTATATCATAATTTTGAGTTGGTACAGTACTTCAGTTATGATTCACCACAGCATGAATTTATTTCCCTTTATGTGGTGGAAATGAGCTTTCCAAAAAATGATTTTTTTTTTTAAATACTATGGTAAATGTGTTTAAAAACTCTTACTCTTACTACTTAGAGAAGTACCATTGTACATTCAATATCATGCTGTTCTTAAATAATGTAAATGTAAAAAAGAATACAGCACTTTAAGAAAGAAAGACTGTGATAATTCTCTCGTCTCAGGGTCGTGGGGGGTGAAATCCTTGAGGATCACTCTAGTGCATTAGCTTTTTACTATGTACATTACACCCCTGTGCCATTATACACACACAGACACACACCCCGTGTAACGCTGCAGTCATACGTCTGCATCTCTCCATAACAGCGGAAGCGGCACTATAAAACTTCATGAAGTGAGAGGCAGAGTCTCCACTGTGATTTCTCATATGACAGCACTGGAGACTTTCTATTCATCACACACTGGCGGCCATGTAACTGCATTACCACAAACATATCCAGCCATCAGAGAGCACCACAATCCCCCAGCTCACTCCATTGTCAAGTCAGTGAATCAGCGTATCTGAGAGAGAAACAGACTAATAGAGAGAGACGGGCAGACAACAGGAAATATGCTCAAATGTACCCAAAATTCTAATGCAAACAAATGCTGAAAATCATATTAGAGAATCACTGTTTGCCTTGAAGATAAAAAGCAACGGCTAGGCAATAAAGGCGATTTGCTCTGCTATTGTTTGTGCATGGTACTTTAAAGCCATTTTTAGTCTGGTCACACAGTATTCATCAAAAACTGCTGTATTTATATTCTGAACACATGTTGCCTGTGACCTTGTGTTCACTCGAAATGATTGTTGATTTGCTAGCATATATTTATCTAACGTTGAGTCAGAAATACATATAAAAAATAACACAATCCTGAGATCCAAATAAAATAAAAAAAATGTATTTTAATACAAAGTAACCTATTTTTAATTTACAGTAAATATAAAATGGGATTTTTTTAAAGCATTGATACCATTAACAAAAGAAAATCAGATGTGATTATAAATATAATACAAAAGATAAATGTAAAAATTAAAAGATTTTTAAAATAATTATGTTTATGTTTATTTACGTTTTAGTCAGTAGTATATATTACTGTTACAACTACTCATTAAACTATAACAATAACATTATTAAATAAAAAAATATATCATTAAAACATACAAATATTAATAAAACTAAATACAATCATACATATGATATATGATAAAAATATATATTATAAACCATAAGAAAAAAAATGAAATATGCTTTTTCACTAATGTATACTATTTCTTTCAGTTGAAATAGACTTACATTTGAGTCTGGGACTATGCTTAAGCCTTGTCTGTGAATAACTTCTCGAACTGGAGTGGTTCGGATTACTTGCGTACTATTGTGATGTTTTTATGAGCTGTTTGGACTCTCATTTTGACGGCACCCATTCACTGCAGAGGATCCAATGGTGAGCAAGTGATGTAATGCTACATTTCTCCAAATCTCTTCCCATTAAAGAAACAAACTCATCTTCACCATGTTGGGTAAAGTACTCATTTAATATAACCATATCTGAAAACACGGAAAAGCATATTTGTATATATATTTAGAGAGAGAGAGAGAGAAAGAGAGTAAAAAAAGAGATAATTTCAAGAATGTTTTCCAGGATAGGGTTTTTTTCTGGCAAAAACGCAATTTGGCCAGTTCACACATCTTCCATAGACGGATGTGAGAACAAGCAACGGATCTGGGCATAAAACACACACCTTAAATTACACCGGATTTGCAGCGGGGCAGAGCCAACTCCGGAGGAGCAGGTGAATTTGCAATTCCAGCAGGGGTGTGGAGCCCCGCGGACAGCATGAGATCATACACGCCGAAACGAGGCAAAACCGCTTTCATTTACTCCAAGCGTGGCTGGCCTTCCTGCACAGACACAGTGAGCGTGCCTGATTTCTCACGGATGCAGTTGGAAAAATATACCTTTTATGAAGTTATATACGTATGGCATCCCAAACTAGATTTTAAAATGCACAGCAGGCTTGACAGAGCTGTTGTGTGCATGTCAAAACAAATAGGTTTCTTTGCTTTCACATTGTTTTGACTCAGTGTGATATGTCCTGTTCCAGTCTTGATGGATGTATATGCTGGCGTACAGCATCTATTTAAAACACTTTGGCAGGCGTGACATACATATCTTAACATATTTTTTTAATAGATTTCACATCTTCACTATAACCTTATTTTCAACTTAAATCGGGGGATTAAAAGCAATTTAGATCGATTCTAAAAATGGTTAGCTGCTATATTGCAACAAATTCAATTTGCAGTTATGAATCATCTTTTTCACCAGCTGCTTGGAAACAGGGGAGCATGCTTTATATAAATACACTTAAAATACTGCTGAGATTAATTTATGTAGTAGTTCCAGTGTTCTTGTTACAATTTTACATTAATACGTTGAGTGGCCTCAATAAAAAAATTCCATGAAATCGAATTTTGATTTGTAATGGTACGTTTGGTTCTTGTTAGAGTCAGAAATCCTTTAAATAGACAATATATTATAAGTAAGAATATGTTTAATAATGTGCTTGAATTATTATTATTGCTGTTTTGTTGTTGTTGTTAATTAAAAAAAAAATGTAATCATATAATTTTATTCTAATAACAACAATAACACAAGTATTTTATGTATCCATAATAAATATTATTATTATTGTTGTTGTTGTTGCTATTAATAATAAACAACTTAATAATATTATTGTATTTTAAAAAAGTATTGTAATTTAATAATAATAATAATAATATAATAAAACAATAATATAATAAATAATAATAAAATAATAATAACATTAATAAAATTATTTTTATTTTGAATGATTTTGAATGAACAACAACAATCAATCAATAAAATTATTTATTATTATTATTATTATTATTATTATTATTATTATTATTATTATTATTATTATTATTATTATTATTATAACATTCACTTAAAAGTGAACCATTAACAACAGGCACAGATGGAACTTACATTTAAATTACATTTAAATAAACCTATATACGTTAATCTTTCTACTTCTAGTGCTCACTTGCCAAATCAGTTGGCCGAAGTTTACATCACCTAACAAATATTCATTCATTCAAGCTTTATAATATTTCTCCACACATTTTAGATCATTTCTATTCCCGTTTTAAAGTACTCAACTACAAAATGACTCAAAATGGCTTTCTGGACACTGACCACGCATACACACGAACAAAATCAAGCACCCATCCCACTACGCACAAACATACACAGATCACCGCCGTTAGCCCTGGATGATCCTGACAAGCTGCCATGTATACATGGTGATGTTTTCACCACATCTCGCACATTGTGGAGCTGATGTTCCTCAGAGGTCACTAAAGGGGAAGTGTGGTATCGAGGCGGACAGCTGTCAGAACGCCTTCTTCGCCCTCACCCAGCTTCCTCCTCCTGCTCCTCCTCTGCCTTAGGGTGTCCTCCGACTCCTATTATGGGGCGCATATGTGCCCCCTTGTCAAAGCGATTCTTAGCAGTGCGTTGATCTTGAAGGCTCTGTGAAATCCCAGCTGGAGTTAAACTGGGAGGATCTACGCTGTCTGATCGATCTTGGCAGTTGCTGCGTGTGAGAATGCACTCTGGGGATGATCCGTCCAAGAAAAAGTGGCCGTTTACGTACAAGTTGAACAGCTAAAATTGCTAACTGGAAAGTTATAAAAACAAAACATAAACATGAACATAAATGAAACATAACTAGTAATAATTCTGTGACAAAAGAACATAAAACGACAAAAAAAAAAAAAAAATGAATTGATAGAATAGAAATAGAAACTATTATGGTATATAAATAACACTAGAGCCTAACTGATCACCTCCTGATCATCTCACATCAAGGTTTTTGCTAAGAGGGACTCAAGGTCAGTCAAGAGTTAAGGACAAAACACAAGCATAAATAACTTCCAGATCTTCTCCGAGAGAAGCTTAGTTTACATGAATTACTCTGTAGCCTCTGGCATCTGCATATCAAGCAGGATTTAGCAAACAAACAACTGGCATATCTGCTTACCATCAACGTATTGAGGCGGGGATGTTGGGGGAAGATTCAGGGATAGGCTGTTTGGCCAAGACTTACTTCAGGCCACTTCAGCAAATATACACGGAGAAGAGAGCGTGTTTGCAAAACACAGTTTTAAAATGGACTAGTCATGGGTTTACCTGAGCGACTAATATTACAGGTTTAGTCATCATTCACCCTTCATGTCCTACCTGCATTAAGTTATTCTTTCTGCAGAACATGAAAAAAATTATTCTGGAGAATATTTGCACCCAAACAGTTCCGGTTGCCATTGACTTCCATTGCATTTTCTTTCTTTTTTTTTCTTTTTTTTTTTGTCCATACAATAGAAGTCAATGGGTTTGTTTGCAAACATTTTCTTAATGTATGTTGTGCAAAAGAAAGAAAGAAATTCAGATTTGGAACAACACGAGGGTGAGAAAATAAAAGACTTGGTAATGAAAATTGTGTCATTATATTATATTTATGCATTTAGGAGACACTTTTATCCAAAGCGATTTACAGTGCATTCAGTCTAACAATGTTTTACCTTACATGTGCTCCATGGGAATTGAACCAACAACCTTGCGCTGCTTATGCAATGCCCTACCACTTGAGCCACAGGAACACTATGTTCTTGGCACTATGTTATATGTTCACCGTCATGTCAATTGGGTCCAAAACAACATTGGGTTCCACTGTCTTTTATTTTATGGACAAAAAAAAAAAAAAAAACATTACGGGGAGAAAACAATGTCAATTTAAATTTTGGGGTGAACTGTCCCTTTAAGAAAATGCCCTGAATAATTAGACTGGTTTCAGGGGTACTTATTATCTGGGTATCAGGGATAGTTGTATGGCTACAGACGCAGTGTTTGGAGTGTGTTAAATTTAGAAGACGCACCTTTTCCTGAGAGGATTTTACAGAGCAAACTGTAAAAGCTAACGTGCATCGCACTGTCAGCGTGCTAATTAGAGCACCACAGCTAAAATATTAAAACTAAGATATGCATATACAAGAGTCAACCAACATGTCCTATTCCTAGCAGGCAAACACATGCACATAAAAAAACACTCAGACTCTTCAGCAAACACCTGCTAGCTTATTCTGGTAAGTAAAGCTGATGCAATGATGTCACACATGCAGCAAGTCTGTGTACATGTGTGCGTTTCTCTCACCCCACAGTGCGATGGGGAAGTTGTGATATTCAAAATAGACTGGGATGACATGTGTCACATTCTGATTTCCACCTCCTTCATCTTTTTTTTCCTCCTTTCGGGCTCAAATGTTCTCCTGGGGGTAAAAGGGTGTGTGGGTGTGTGTTTGACATAGTGGCAACTAAATTGATTGTAGGATACCACTGCATCTTTAAAACCTTCTTCTTACGTAAAGGTTTCAATGGTCTGCAACCTTAAGACATCTCTGAACGCATAGATATTTTTACTTTAAATCTCTAGAACCTCTGTAATACCAATCGATGACAAACATGAACCAGAGCCATAAAAGAGAAATTGTATAAATAAAAGACAAATTCTGAAAATTATCCAACGTTTGATTTAAATTGCTCATGATATTATTATTATGATGATACATATATATATATATATATATATATATATATATATATATATATATATATATATATATATATATATATATATATATATAAGTTAAAAAAAGAATAAAGAATCAACTTGGGCTGTTTAGGATATTGGTACAAATAATCACAAACAATTATCTAAAGCTGCAGAATGTAGAATGTAAAGTAAAAACAAATAATAATAATAATAATAATAATAATGTAATTTCAAAATAAAAAAATAGAATAACACTTTATAATATGTATTCATGAAGCAAAATTGATGAACAAGATAAAGCAAAAATTCAAGCAAAGCCATATTTGCATCTGTGATGCTAAATTACTGAAAAAACAAACAAATAGTAATAATATTAACTGTCATGTCAAAATGAAAAAATCAAGCATAAATATTTAATCATTTAATAATAAAGCAAACCAAAGCAATGCAAAACAAAACCAAAAAAACATGGTCAACCAACAAATTTCCTGGCACACACATATAGACATTGTCCTTTTTTTTTAAAGGTCACAAAAAAATAAAAAATAAAAGCAATGTTGCTGGTGCTATATTACCATCTATGATGTCAAGTTTATAAACAAATAAATAAATAACAATAATATAAAATATAATGTCAAATAAATAAAAAAATGCTACAGTAAAACATATAGAATAGAAACAAAACAAAAATCAAAGCAAAGTGAAAAGCAAAACAGAATTAAACAAAGCAAAGCAAAAACAAAACAAACAAATGCTGTAAACAAATAATGTAAATATTTAGAGGTCCAAAAGGGGGGGGGGGGGTGGGCAATATGCAATACTGCTGGTGCCATATTTAAATCTACATTGCTCTCTGTGCATCCAAGTTTCCTGCAGGTTACTTCAGAAGATATGTTTGCCAGCATAACAACATGTCATGGTTATACCATTCACTATGGCTGTGTACGGCCGCAAAGACTACTGTCAGACCTCCGAGTGTGTTTTGTGCTTTGAATGCAGCTGCAATTGCCAGGCGTCCACAGAAGCACATATCACTCAATGGAAACACTCTCGCTGCACCCCGCTATGTTTATTTTTGTGCGTTTGGAATACTTTTGTGCAACTGGGCAACAATGACTCACTGGCTTTTTGCGTAAATGGAGCAGTTTGGAAAAATTGAGAGAACAAATGAATTGACATTTGCTATCCCTGCATCCCCAAACCCTGCGCTGAAAGCATCGGATCAATGCCTGCAAATGTCCCCAGGGAGAAGTACCATGAAATGGCTCAAAGCCTGATCTTAAAAGGCTGGGTTATCGACTGATTTCTGCTCCAAAGCATTTAGCTCTCTGTCTAAAACATATGGCTTTAGCTTTGACTGGCATGGTGGCCCTCTTAAAGAGGTGAGGCAAAAGGCTGGCAGTGGACTTACCCCCGGCAGTGTCTTCTGTTCGTGGAGGGCGTTCTGGGCTTTGATGGCCGACTCGCGGGCGCAGTAGGTGAGGAACGCGCAGCCTGTGTGACAAAAAGGAACAGAGACTTTCAATGACTTCGATAGACAGTGGTCTTGAACTCAATACTGCATGATATCGACGGGAGGCCAAAGTCATTTCAAGTAACTAAACAGCTTTCTGTAGCAAATAACAGTGGCCAGACAATCAGCACAAAAGTATTTACATGTATTTATTTAGAGCAGGAACTAACATACAGGGTAGTAAGGAAGAACACCATACAAATAGTGCTAATTTTGCTTAAAAAAAATAATAATAATAACATCTGCTGTTGGTCTCCCAGCCTGACCAAGTAAAAATAGTCAATGGATCAACCTGATCAGGTTTGGAGACCAACTAAAACCAGCTTAGTCCAGTGTAAGATGAATTTTCCCAGCAGGGAACTTGCCATATTTTAGCTAGAGCAAATGATTAAAGGGTTAGTTCGTCGAAAAATGAAAATTATGTCATTAATGACTCGCCCTCATGTCGTTCCAAACCAGTAAGACCTCCTTTTATCTTCGGAACACAGTTTAAGATATTTTAGATTTAGTCCGAGAGCTCTCAGTCCCTCCATTGAAACTGTGTGTACGGTATACTGTCCATGTCCAGAAAGGTAAGAAAAACATCATCAAAGTAGTCCATGTGACATCAGAGGGTCAGTTAGAATTTTTTGAAGCATCGAAAATACATTTTGGTCCAAAAATTGCAAAAACTACAACTTTATTCAGCATTCATCTTACCTTTCTGGACATGGACAGTATACCGTACACACAGCTTCAATGGAGGGACTGAGAGCTCTCTGACTAAATCTAAAATATCTTAAACTGTGTTCTGAAAATGAACGGAGGTCTTACTGGTTTGGAACAACATGAGGGTGAGTCATTAATTACACTGTAAACCCTGATAAGTTCACAGAACTCAAAAAATATTTTGTAACAGATTACACAAAAACATTTAAGTGATGTTTTTAAATGTTTTAAGTTTACATAAACTTAAAAAATTTAATTCCAGTTGCCTTAAATTATCTCAGAGTTATCTTAAATAATTATATTTCTGAACTTATAATTAGGGAGTAATTCACTCATAATTTTATCTATTTTTCAACTCCTATAATGTGGGAAATACACTCAAAATTAGGCTTTTGCTGTCCATCCTCAGTCTAACCACAGGCTCTACTCTTCACCACAATGGTAACACTACAAATCCAATATAACATAAACCTTTGTAAAATCTAATATAACACAACATTTATGTATTAACTTATGTCCCTCTATGTTAATCTTGTGTAAAAACACACAAAATAACACTTAATTTCTAAATTTATTTTCCTTGTTTTCTGATGCAAAGCATGCTGGGAACTAGAAAACACAATCATTTTAAGTTCACCTCACTACAAAAAAATTTTGAGTTAACAGAACTTATTTAAGTTAAGTCCAATGAACTTTCGTTATTATTTGAGTGCAATTAACTAATTTCATTTGATTAATTTCACTGTTCGGTTTTACAGTGTACATAATTTTCATTTTTTGGTAAACTATCCCTTTAAGTGCAGAAAACTACAGAAAAGTAGCATCCACCACAAGACTGAAGTTAGTCACACATTCCACAAGTTCTTGTTTCCACCACTGAGGAACAGTGAAAGTGAAGGTTTCTGAAAGTTACCTTGATTAATTAATTCACTTACCACACAGAGTGGGAAGGGACGTGGATCTGGGAGAGAGAGTTTTGGTAACAGGCTACAGACCCAAGATGGTCTTGTGTGTTAGCATCAAAGCTTTGACTCAGAAACCAAAAGGAAGAACAGATGCGCCGGCCTTCATTTAATTCAAGATTCAAGTCCACCCACAACATTGTGTTCCTATCGAGTATCACCACTCGCCAGCACAGTGCCTCCGCGTCCCTTACAATGACAAGGCCAGAGGTGCCATGAGGAGTCCCTGCAGACAAGCTAAATACAGACAGTCTATTTTCGTACATGGGGGAGCCTGTCCAGTCCGCTTTACAATGGATGTGCCTGTGTGTGTTTCTGTGTACGTGTGCTCAAGTGTGTGTGTGTGTGTGTTTAAGTCCAGATCAGCCAGCCATCCCTGTCCGAGACTCTTGGCCAGCTAGAAAGCCCTGACTACCCTTGACATCCTGACAGAGAGGCAAACAGTGGCAGAGAACAAGAAAGAGAACCTTCGAGCCTCTTGGGTCCCGAAGACAGAAATGTGACTTCATAAAAACATGCACATTTGCACACCGAATTATATAACCCTTGTGCCACAGGTATCAGAGAACAGGAGACTTTGCAGGAAGAAGACCACTGGCAGACTCACTGGCAACAATCAAACTGCAAAATGCATTTATCTCATATTTATTTATCCCTGACAGGCTATATATATATATATATATATATATATATATATATATATATATATATATATATATATATATATATATATATATATATATATATATATATATATATATATATATATATATATATTTATGAGCCCAAATATTCAAATATAAATCTCTAAGCTTGACTCCATTCATCTGCTCTGCTGGTCCCACTATATGAGGACTCTGAGAATGTGACTTGGGGTCACGAACAGTTCAAATCCAAATAAGACTTGGCCAAAACATTGTCCTCTCAAAACGACTTGCTGAGACAGACAAACAAACAAGTCACCTGCGTTCTTTTATATTTGTTATTGTATCAGTCCCACTAACCCTGTAGTGCTTTCAAACAGATCAAAGCTTTGTTATGTCTCAAATCCTCCCGCCAAGACAGGCTCTTTTCAATCTGTGCCGAGCATCTCATCTTGCAATTTCTCTTGAACCAAACTGGATACATTTACAATGCATTCACAAAGGATACTCCGAGTAAATGAGTTACCCTACTAATATTAGGCAAAAAAAAATACAAATTGTGTGAGTGTGTCCATGAGAGAGAGAAAGTGACAGTAAAACAAGATAGCAAAAGAATCATTTTAATTCTAAACCTCTCACTTTGATGCATAGTGCAATCGCAGCCCATAGGCACCATCAAATTCCTAATTGGAATCCAAACACATACAGATTACTGCTCTGCTGTTGCATACTAGGCACGCAATTTTGGGCTGCATGATGAAATTATCTGAAACTCTATATAAAAAGATCACGCATGGAAACGGCTGACGCTGCACCCTAAGGACAGAGTGTGGAAATGATCTACCTCATTGTTTGATAACCATCTCTACTGTTTGATCAGATGCGATTAAAAAATTAACAAAGGAAGATGCACAGTTAAAAGGGAATGGATTTTACTTCAAAATTATAGCTGATATAATCCTTTTTCTATATGTAGGTGAATATATTCTGGTGAAACGCTTCACTGAATAGGAATATAAATAGAGTGATGTACAAAAACCTGACATCACACTGAAAATCCGTGATTTTTTTTATTTATTTTTTTTTACCTTTAAACCTTAAAAAAAAATTTTTAAATGATAAATAACTAAAAACATTGTGAACTAAATTGATTGTGTATTAATCAATTGTTCTAATTAAATTTCTCGATATGTTATATGATATATCTAAAAAAAAAGCAAAAACAATACTTATTTCTATAAAATATGAATCTAAAATATAATTAATTAGAATTCAAATGTTAGTTTTTAATAATAGGAACTGAGGAGCATTTCGACTAGTGGTCTCTATTGAATTGTTTTGTGTTTTGAAGTAATCTATCTTTTGTTTCATGGTCTTTTATTGTATTGTTGACTGTTTATAACATTGATATTTGTATTATTTTATGTGTGTTCAGCACTTTGATAAACATTTGCTGTTTTTTTTAATGCTTTATAAATACATTTTGACTTTTACTTTACTTTGAATCACATTATATATATATATATATATATATATATATATATATATATATATATATATATATATATATATATATATATATATATATATATATATATATATATAAAGAAATAAATAACTAAATAATAAAGTCAAATGTAGCTACTGCTATCAAAACTATACTGTACCTCAGTCTTCTGAACATCTGGGATTTTATTCCCATTTAATTCTGGAAATAAATATAATTTTAAAATTTTGGACATTTAAAAAATACATAATAAATAAAAATCATTATGATACAATGAAGATGAAATATTCTGCACTATTTCTAGTTCATTTATGAACCATATTTAATTACATCTCTTATTGTGTTATGCAGATATTAAAAAAAATGCAAAAACAATATTTGTTTATATAAAACATGTCCTTAAAATGTAATAAATTAATTAAAATTACATTTAAATTTGAAATACATTTTAAATTCAAACTGAGGAGCATTTTCACTAGTGGTCTCAGACTTTCAGATGTCTTGCAAAATAGTTTTTCCTGAATCACAGAAGTCAAATGTAGTCACCCCCAGCAAAAACGTGCCTCTCTCTTCCAGGAAAGTAATGGCATCTAACCCCTGTGCTAATAAGCAATCACACAGACAGAGGCCCATGAGGCCTGCGGGTCTGAGGAATGGCGTAAAGCTTCATGGGGAGGTAGAGAGGCATAGCAGTAATTAAGCAAGCTGAATTGAAAGTGCCGCTCCTGACAGCCCCCATTTGCTGTGTTTTTTTTTTTATAGTAAAAGCCGAGCCATTGCACCACCATACTGCCCCCCACCCCCCATCTAAATTGTGAGCAAGCCTTGAACTGTGAGGTGCCTGTTAAGTGCAAAGGTCTTGGCGCTAAATCTGCTTTCATGCCCCCATTCTCCGGTTCTCGCCTGAGCACTTTGCAACTTTGCGAGCAGTCCCATCATTCACACCTCCTACTCTTTCCCAACACGTTCAAGTTTAGCTCAGAGAACAAAGGACTGAACTGAACTGTTGTGCAGTTACTTCAAAAATATTGATTTTCTGTGCTGATTCGATCACGAATTGACCTACTGCACATACACATTTATTAACTTTCTCTCACTATATTGTATCAATACATTAGATCATTGTATCTATATATTTTAAATTAACATCATGTCCTACAACTCAGTGATGAAGAAGGTAATCTAAATAAGCACAACAAAACAGATGCACTTAAAATACTGATGCAATTAAAATAATTCTTAAGACGACTTGTCAGTCTTGTAAAAAATTATGTAATTTTACCTTCACTGATTTTGCTTTTAGTTACCAAAAGCCATTTCTAAGCACATTTTAGTTAAATGCGATATTTGATCACACTTGAAACTGAACTGAACATGAATAAATTGTGTCATTATGTTTAACAGGTCACACAGATTAAATAGTGAATGGCTGACCAGAGAAGTAGTGAAAAACTGTTTGGATGCTCATGTCTTTCTGTCTTCAGTCGCAAGGAAATCAAGGGTTTTGAGGAAAACATTCCAGCATTTTTCTCCATGTAATGGACTTAAATGGTGGCCAACACGTTGAAGGTCCAAATTTCAATGCAGTTTCAAATGGCTCTACCTGATCCCAGCCAAGGAATAATGGCCGTATCTAGCAAAACGATCAGTCATTTTCAAAAAAAAAAAAAAAAAACAAGGTCACAACTATTGCAACTAGAGATATTTTAAAAAGCGCCTACGCTCAAGGAACAGTGGCTTCCTAATACATATGCAAGACTTGTTTGTCATGGCAAGACTCAAATAGGTCTAGATCCACGATTGTGTTGTGAATTTGAAATATCACGGGGTGACAAAGTGTCTTGCAGCATGCTGGGAAGTCCTCAGCCAAAAACTCTGATGGCACTAAGTGCAAGAAGGGAACAATGAAACAAAGGCACTTCCTCAGTAGGCTACATCTGTTTCTCCTCCTCTCTCTCTCTTTCTGTCTTTAGAGGATGGCTGGCATGTGAGCAGTGATGCCAGCAGTGGCAGCTTAACCTATTTTCGGAAATACCACAGATTTCTATTAATAGCCCTGTTGAGCAGAAGGCCTCTCCACACATCCCCGACGGGTCCAACAAACTCACTAATAACATCCTCTCCCAGATCACCTTTCAGCCACGATCATGTCGTAGCATCACTTTTCAATATTAAAATAAACACAAAAACCATATTCAATAACATTCTGGACTGTAAAAGAGAGATTCTGGAGAAATTCGTCTACAACGTATTTCCACTACCAAGTGCATGTGATGTCACAGAAATAAGATAGTTAAGCAAGTTACTATAATGACATCTTGAACATCTTAATACACTATACGGACATCTAAATTTAAACTCAAATCTTTACCAATCCTATATTGCACGTTTTTCAACCAGTGGGTTGCACACTATTCTTATGATTGCGTATAGTTGACAATACAAATTTTTGAAAGGGTAGAGAAAACTCTTTCCATATTTATTGTTGTTGCAATCAAAATATCAAATCATGCATCTAATTAAACTTTAGTATATTCTGTGAAATAATAATAACAATAATCTGCCATTGGCGATTATATCAAAATCACATGGACAGGTTATGCAACACTCTAGAAAAAGAAAAAAAACAACAACAACAAAGTCACGCTAATAATAATAATAATAATAAATTCAACCAAACTGGGCTAAATAGCTAGTTTTAAAAGTGTGGGGAAAATTTTTTTTTTGCTAATATAAAGGCATCAAATCATTGCGCATCTAATAAAATTTTACATCATTCTGCAAAAAAATTATTTGCAATTTGCAAAACTAAAAAAAGCTTGAACAAAATTATGCTCAATAAAAGAAAATACACCCCACTGGTCTCATTGCCAACTTCTGAAAGCATGAAAAAATGCTTTCTTTATTTTGTGCTGTTGACGTCAAAGCATCAAATCATCATGCAACTGAAAGGAATATTTCCTTTTCATGTTAATAATGTTAATACATATTGTTCGGGATATTCAATAATAAAACGACTAGGCCTATTAGGATAAACAATTTTGGTACTGTATTAGCTCGTCACTTGATGTTCAGCCAAACCACTTCAGAACTACTGATGTAGAATGCCCTTTGAACACCCTTACAAATACTAATGCTTATTCTGTCGTACTCTCAACATAGTGACAGTGTCCCACATCTGCCCTGCCACACCTCCCCTTTCATATTAAATCCTTTTGTTTCCACCCTCTCCTGTCTGCCGGTTGGATCTGGCTCTCCCATCCTGTCAGAAGGGCCCCTCACTCTGCCAGTGCCTCCGGATTAAAGGCACCATTTGTTTTCAGTGTATCTGACAATCACTCCATCTCTCTCAGCCTGTTCATCTATTTTGCTTAGCCTTCTGCCTTACTGTCATTTTTCCCTGTCCACTCCAGCTCTGTGTGTGCATGTGCATGCTATTTGTCACAGCTCTCTGACTGCTATAATGGCCATGCCCTCCTTCCTGAGATCAAAGGAAGTGGAAAAAGGCTTTTCTGCTCAAATTCCATGAGGCATTTACATATTTCCAAGCCGTTCTCATCAACGGCAGCAGAGTCCTTCTTTCTGTTCATTAGTCAACCGTGCTGAGTGTTGATTTATTTTCCGCTCGACAATAAATCTTTAGTTCAGGAATCTCAAAAAAACAGAACAACGGTTTGACTGCAGGAGATGTCGGAGAGAATAGTCGTGTCAGTGTATCAAACATTTCATTCTCTGTCGTCATTCTCCCTTTCCCTCCATAAAAACATGAAAAAAAGAAAAAAGCTACCTCTTGACTGACCTTGTAAAGGTTTACTGAGAAAAACAGTAAACAGAAAAGAGTAACTAATAAGCTTTATCCCTGTAACATGGAGTCAAAGACATTCGGATCCATATGCAGTGGATAAAGAGAATGGTCAAACAGGCAATGATCAGAGAAAACAGCGTCAGGTATGTCAGGGATATCCAGAATCAGCAACAGTAAGAAGCAGAGGTCGGGGCAGGCAGCAGAGAATCAAAGTCGGTATAAACAATCCAAAGTCAGACACGGGAGGAACAAACACAAGGAGAAACGCCATCGGAATTGACAGACTAGGCTAGAACAAGATTTCGCACACAGTTTGTGTGAATGTGAATTAGAAGATGCCAGAGTCCTGAGTGGAGTGCCCCCTATAGGAGTTCATAGGCACTCCAGCTGATGATCGTGACAATCCCTGAGAATTGACCTCCGTTTTGAAAAGGTCCAAGAAAATCTAGCATCTTTAAAGATAAAGTCAGTAATTTCTACACCACTAGCATCATTAAAAAATAACTTGCTGAATAAAACTTCTTTAACCAGCTGGTGTAGCCTGGTTTCCACAAATCACAAATGTGCAACTGATTTTTCAGTCTAACCAGCTGAATAATAACCAAAATCCTTCTGCGACTAGTCTGGAAGACAAGCAAAGCAGCTAAGACTGGATTTTTTTTTTTTCCGGCAGGTAATGATTGTTTTCCAAACAGGTTTATTAATAACTTCCCCCTTGGTCAGCCTAAGAGACTTTAACTTACTCCATTGGTTGTGCTAAAGTTACTATGGCAGGCTGGGGTGTGTTTCCCAAAAGCACTTGTTGGTATGGTTGCAGGTTCTATCTTTAGCAATGCTGTTGAAAAATGCAGTTCCACCAAACATTTCACAAACAGCGAGCTGTGAGGTTGGAATTAAGCTTTGAAGCATAGTTTGATAAACTGAGCAAAGTAGTCTTCAAATGCGATGTTTGTTATTTACAACAATAATTTGACATTAATCTGATATCAAACGGAGTAATTAGCAGAAGTTATTGATAACATAACATTTTCAGTATAGGATTTAACTGAACAGTAACATTATTGTGTTTATCAATTAAGCTTAATTTTAAAATACAATAATAATTTTGTCGAATCCTACAGCGGTGTTTTCGAAATACAGAACAATCTGGTTAAGCAGCACAAAGCAGAAAGAATCGGGTGGGCTTTTCTATTAGCGAACACAGCGGACATTATGACACATCTGAAGACCAGCTTATTATCCGCCGTAAAAATGGTCACAAGAGAGAGATTCACAGCATCTTATAATAGCGCATCAATAATTTTGCTTTTGTGCTTTATGCTCGGTCCACAAAACGGACATGTTATGAAAGGTCACTGAACCTCTTTCCACAGAGGGTTGTCTAGAATACTCAACTGTAAGTGCCATCTCCTGATAAATTGTAATGCCTTAAAAAAAAAAAAAAAAAAACATTTTCCAGCTAAAAAGAAAAATAACCTTCTCCGCATAGAGGAGAGTCCGTCTAAAAGCAGGTAAAGGGGAGATAAGTGGCCAGTTCACATGAAAAGACAAGTAGCTAAAAGTAAAGCTCGCTGGCAGAGGAGGGAACATCTCATCCTGACATTCAGACCAACAGTTCCTGCCAGGAGAGCTGCTGAAGCATTGCATTTTTTATGAATCAGCCTTGTAGCATGTTTGGGTCTTTGGACTGTCAGACTACTTTTAAAGAAGCCATTGGATATATTTGAGCCAATGACCTAATCTTATTAAAGACCCAATGAAAATCACTCAACAAGTGCAGTTTTTATTAATTGGTTGACAAGTTTCCTATTGAAACTTTAAGTTGGGATGAAACAGCAGGCATATTTATTTATTTTTTGCAAGGCCTTGGAACAATCTCACTCCTAACTTACTCTTTGTAATATTGGAAATAGCAACTACTTTCAAATCACTGTCCAACAAGTCTTTACAGTTATAAGCACTGAACCTTTCTGCAGCCTGGCTTTCAGCTTTCGAAAAAGACCCCTACTGTTAAACCTATCCACATGAGAAAAGACCCAAATGAACGCTGTTTAATACATCAAAAGAATATATCTATGACGTCAATCTTATTTCTCAATCCCTCATTCTAAATGCATTAGAAACAATAGGTCCCTTGAAAGCAGTTAAGTATTGCACTCTATAGTGGCAGATGTGAATTGAGCAGCATTATGCACAGACAATCATACAGCATCAGTTTTAGGTCTAAAGAATCTTGTATATGTTTGTGTATAGTGTTCGAAAGTTCTCCATGTCTTTTGTATTGTGAGCTAAAGCAAGCTTATCCTTGGACATCTTCACCTGCAGAGTGCAAAATGTGCGTAAGAGGCTTTCAAAGCAATGCAACAATAGTCTATTTATGCTAAATGCAGCAAGAGATCTATATACCACGCTCACGTATGCTTACAAATAAAGCATAGCAAGTGTCTCAAGCTTTGCAGGCAAATCTGTGAGAATAAAACCCATTTCCAACTCCATAAAAAATAGCTGAGCTCAATTGATCACAGGTGAAAAACCTAAACGGGAAAAGCTCACCTGTTAATACAAATCAAGAGAAAGCATTTGTTAGGCCAGTTGAACAGACCTCATAATAGTTGTTCATACTGAACATTGCAGGCTACGATGACTACAGCGTGCTTTAATTGCAAAAAGAGGCAGCCACTGTAAAGGGACAAACCAAGAGATCTGAACGACTGCAACCTCAGACAATAACTACAGTTGCTAATCCTGCTCCGTCATTATGGTCATGGTTTATTACCGCGCTTAGCAAACTAATGCTGTGTTTTCCTGTGTGGATTAGCAAGCTGACTTGGCGCCGAAACATGTTCCCCACTCTGAAACCTTCATTTGATCCCTTTACTCCAGAAAACCCTCTAAACCAGAAAATTAATGATGAAACAGATGCACAAATGTTGTGTTTTGCCAAACTAAAATGTTGATCTAGTGAAATTTAGTGAATTGTGTGAATATACAAACAGTAGCCCAATGAGCACTGACACTACATGCTCCTCTGTCACGTTTTTGACAAAAAAATTTTTTATAAAATAATTACATTAGCATCCTCAGCGACATTTTAGCCAAACATTTAAACAACCTTGGGGTCTACATCACCAATGCAGTCCATATTGAGACTTCTCGCAAGACTGCACAATCTCTATAAACTGAAAAAAAGTGTATGTAAATATTTGCTGACATGTTCTTACCTTCACATCCCCTTAGAATAATACATAAGATGAAAATAAATTCCATCCTGAAGAACCAATTCTCTGTACGATCCTTTAGAACTCCTGTCCCAGAGGCATACAATCTACAAGTACAATCTGGTAGGTAAAATGGGCCAAAAATGCCTATGATGTTGTAATCCGGCACTGATAGGACTTTCAACTAATATGTATGCAACCAGCTGTTATAAACACACACACAAATTTGTTAATAGTGGTTTTATTTTCTGTTTTTTTTTTAACTCACATCCTTGTGTTTATTACTAACTTAAATTTTGAGAAAACAGTGGATTCAAAATCCACATCTGAATCACATATGTGCTAATTTATGCAATACAAAATGCAAATGTCTCAAGTATTATTAACTATAGACCTTATTTTACTTAGAAATGGAAAATCACAATTTTCCCAGTGGCTTGAAAATGCTTAATTCTCTTCTGGGTTCGGCACTTCAAATGGAAAAGCTCTATATTTTAGTGTTCTAATTGACGGGACAAGTAATGCACTAGATAAGGTGTATCCACAGGCTTGACATCCATCAATGCCCAAGAGGACCATTATTATTGAGCAACAGTCAACTCTGATTGGATCTTCCCTGGTGTTTCTGTCTTGTATTTGGCTATTTGCTAAGTTAAAAGGTTAAAAAGTTAAAATCCCAAATAATATAACAACTTGCATGTCACCACTGATGCCATTTGATCAAAGAATGAGAGACACGTGTGGTTCATTTCTGGTCAGAATTGGCGCGCTTTTCTAACGGTCCACTTGTGGTAAGTAGCTACAGTACTTTCTTAGTTTCCTCTGAAACGGCATATTTTGTCATGCATATGCTCTCTAGCGCTTTACCATTTGTCATAGAAACCTAAAATTAAGAATACATTTTCTAGAAAATCGTTTTCTATAACTGTTTTAGTTTGGTTTAATGTAGCCAAATGAAAAAGCACAAGTCGCTCCCACGAAATCAATATTCTCATTACTCTGGCATGTTCAACACAGTTAAACCCCATATGAAGCCAGCTTCTCACTGGCTAAATATCGTGGATGAACGCTTAAGCAAATAGAGCCTTATTAGCATAATAAACACACCACTGATGTGAAGCCTAATAGTAACTGACACTAACAAAGACAAATGTGAATATTCTATTTCCGACACACATCGCTTGAGGGGAATAAATGACAAGAACGAGGTTGTACCAAAATAGAGGTTTAATTTGATTCTTTGTCTTCTTGTTTGAGTGGGATATATGACGTAGGCTATTCGATGTGAAGTAGAACGCGCAGTAGTTCGTTATGACGCACAACCGAACGTGTTTGAAGTGCAAATATCATTAGATAAGTGAACCTGCACGTTTTTCTGTTCTTTTAACATCGGTTTGCAGCATTTAACAGCTTTTAAAGCTTGTAAGGCTTTGAACTATAGTAGGCTAGAATATAAATAATATAGCCTAATCATAATGAAAACGCCTGGTCATATGTCAGATTGCACAAGGGTGCTCTGGTGTGGTGGGAGTATTTCCCCATTTTAAAAAAAAATGATGGCAAAAGAAAGACTCTTTGAACATGAATTTTCCTTTAAGCCTCTTTGCCCCAGTTACAAAATAATAGCCGTTGAAAAAAAAAATACATATTCATAGCCTACAAGCAACAATACAGGTTCAGACAGAGAAAATAAGTTCTCTCTAGACGATTCAAGTGCAAAATAGTGGTTAAAGGGGCCTGGTATTACAGTTTCACCAGTTATCTAGGCTATATGTATTTAATGTTAAAAATAATTAAAAAAAAAAAAATAAAAATAAAAAAATAACGTATTGCTAATATATCATAAATATTACAATAACGCACGCGTCACTAAGGGATGATGTGCAGGAGACAAAAATACATATATAGCTACAGCAACTATATATATATATATATATATATATATATATATATATATATATATATATATATATATATATATTATAAATTAAATTGTATTTATTTTTTTACATTATTAAGTTATTAAAGCACATAGCTACTCTTATTGAGGGAATCACGCGTTTACCTTTGTGCATGCCGGTGTATCGGTCCTTTAATACTGTCAATTCGTGGATTTTCCCAAACTGTTCGAATAATGGTTTCAGGTCTTTTTCCTCGAGGTTCCGCGGTATTTGCCCGATAAAGAGTTTTATGGCATCTTGGTCTTTCATGGTGCCGTTCTCCGGATGAATGGAGATGGATTCTGACCCGTTCATGGGTTTAGGAAATGGGATCTGAGCGTACTGGTGCTGGTGCGGGATTAGGAGGAGTGGATGTTGGGTCGGTGCTGCCCCGGGTCCAGTGAGAAGCAGGCTGGAGTGAGCGGGATGGGGCGGCTGTGGGTGCTGCTCCCTTCTTGTCTCAGTCTGAGTGAATCTGGCCATTCTGAGCTGGGAGCAGACTGGATAATAATAATGACAACACACACACATACACACACACACTGAGAGAGCGCGAGCGAGCAGTCAGCTGGAAACACAGACGTACTTTCTCGGCGCTACACATTCACACACATGCACACACTCAGAGATGTTTAGGGGAGGGGGAGAAGCAGCGCCATTTCTTGCTCCAGAGCGACACCCAGTGGCCTTCTATCTGGCCTCCAGTCGGCGTGCATTGACGAGAAACATTTACACACATACAAGTGTTTTGGACAAAACGGACGTTCAAGTTCGAACAGCTGCGCGCGATACAACCGGAATATACTATTAGGTTTTGAAACACATCCGCATTCTACGAAAATATATTAGTGATTTTTATTCACGTGGTTTGACAATCATTTAGTTAAAAGTGAAGTAATCTCTTATTTAATTTGATCAGCAATGGTAGTTGTAATTTTATTTTTTATGTAGAAATGTCTCATTGTAGCATCCAAATGTGCAAGACCATTAAAGTCATAAACGATGACAAATAAATGAATAGATGAATAGAAAAATATAATGCATAACATAAAATTCAACATGTAGACAATATAGCTTTAAAAAAATAAGAACCAACGTGAAATATATATGAAGTAAATATAATAAAATCACGTTCCCCAGGTACTTTTACTGGTTTTACTGTAGAGGAATTTTTCTAAATACAATATATGTTTTCACTGTTAATTATAACTTTTACTTTTTAGTTCCATTAAAAATATAATTTTGAATATAAAAAATATAAAAAGAAAAAAAATATATATATATATATATATATATATATATATATATATATATATATATATATATATATATATATATATTCACTGTAGCATATTTGCTGTGTTAACTTACAGTTAACTGATGGGTTTAAATTAAATATTGTAATATTTTAAGTTAAATATTGTAAAAGCATACAATATTTAACTAACTTTTTTAAAGTGTAATAGCATGATATTGTTTATAACTTTTAATATGTTAATATCATTGTTAATATCATTAAACATGAAAAAAGGAACTAAAAAACAAACCGAAAACTGCTTTACAGTTGGCCATTGACTGTATGGAAAGGAGCCAGAATTGGTCAGCCCTAAAATGATATACTCATCCATAGAAAAAAAAAAAAGCTACTAGTACATTTTTGTAAGGTAAGCCATCAGAGAATTAGTCTGATTTGCAGACATTATCTGTCACAATGGTTAAAGTGTTATTCAAGACTGTTCTGTTCTGAGAAGACAGGTGGGAATTGATCTTAGCTACCTGTCTAAGAAGACAGCTTTTGTCTGCTATTAGATATTAACACAACTCGAAAGATTCAAGTCAAATCATCAGTCAGTCCCAAACTCTGACTGTGTGAATGTAGTCAGTTGCTGTCATCCATCAGAACAGCAGCATCTTTACATGAATCTGATGTTTAGAGTTGCTGAACAAGGCCTGCATCGAGCTCACAACATTGACAAAACACAACAAGAATCACTTAAAACTTCACTTACAATATCACACTAGGAGTTTGTTTAATTAAGCCAGAATTACTGCAAAATATGCATCCATGTCCATGCATATTTCATGTAACCATTCATGCAAACATTTGCTTAATTAAAAGAAATTAGTATTTTTTTATGCTGTTCTCTAAAATAGCTGTCACATTGCTACTCTTGTGTGAATGTTGAATTTGTGAAAAGATCACGAAACACAGTGGGTTTCAGTAAACTGACAGTATAGATGTTTTTAGGAACTCTGTTTTGAGACAAAGCAATTTCATAACTATAAGTGATGGAGCAATATCTACACTTCATCCTCGTGGCATTGAGCTTTGATATAACAGATCAATACTTCACTCAAAAGAGGCCTTTCAGAAAGATATGTGACAAAAAAAGGCTGCAATATCTCTAGACGAATCAGTTTTGTAATTGTGTGTGTTTTTGTTGTTGTTTTTCATTTGGTATGTAATGCTCTTTTTATGATCCATTTAATTACTGATAAATAAAATCAAGTACAGCCCTATTTATTTTTCTTATGCAAGTAAAACGATCAGTGAACAACATTTCAGTTGACTTTAATTTTAAACCTGCATTTGTGCTAACAATCAAATAAATGTTGAAAAGAAAAAAAATGGCTCTATCTTTTAAAGTTGATGCAAATGTGCAAAGCAACATTGAGGATAAGGATCATTTTTATGACATCAAATTAATAAGAATTGTGTATGTAATGTTGCAATGCCACAGAAGTAGCGACAGATCATTTCTAGAATCGCAGTAATTCACAAATATATGTCACAAGTAAGTAAGCTGTGTGTTTGTAAGAAACAAATTAATGTTTTTAACTTGAAACTGTTGCTTACAGGGTCCTCTACCCATAATATTGCTTTCTCCAGTGAAACATTGTCTCATCTGAATCAGGAGAGAAATCTGCACGGACCAAGCACCATTACAAGCGAAAACAGTTCTAAATAAAAATGTCAGTGAATTTTGACATAAGAGGACAACAGAGAATTAACTTTTTCACTGAAGGAATCGTTATTATGGACTCATGTTTTGTCAAGAAGCGACAGTCTAAATTTAAAATGCCACAGCTTTTCGCTTCACTAAATGTTAACTGGTGGACTGGAGTGGTGTGGATTACTTGTGGGTAATCGTGATGTTTTTAGCAGCTGTTTGGACTCTCATTCTGACGGCACCCATTCACTACAGAGGATCCATTGTTGAGCAGATGATGGAATGCTACATTTCTGATCAAGAAACTCATCTACGTCTTGGACGACATTTTCATTTTGGGGTGAACTATTCCTTTAAGGAAGCTGGTGGTGATGCAGAATGTGGCGGCTATTTTTAGGGCTGAGTTTGATAGAAGTGAAGAGTGAGAACGTCCAGTTCATGTGCTTTATTGACCACCACCATTAGTATTTCGCCCGGCTGAGGGGGCGCGACAAGAAATCAATGACACCAGTGCTATTAGCACGAACTGAAGAAGCATTACAGTTTAACATACTGTACGAGTGGTTTTTTTAGCCGTGGTTGTTAAGCACTCAGTGGGTGTGGAGAGGCAGTCAAGCTTGGCCTCCCCAGTCTCCCGTAAGTGATTGGGGCTCAGGGGAGAGTCGTAGACAGCTGAAGGGGGCACTTCACACACTGTGCATCCGCTAACATGTACAAAGATCAGACACAGCTGCAAAAGCAAGATCATCTATGATCTCAAACCCACACGGATGCAGCCACACACATAGAAACACTAATTTATAGAAATGTACTTTTATCCCTACATGGCAAAAATAAATATGATATCAGATATATTTTAGGTACATTTTGGTTACTTATAAATACAAATATATTGTTCAGCATGTGTTTTTGATGATCTATTTCAACCTCATTTTGATGCACATTTTGAATTAGTGTTTTAAAGTCTCTTATGCTCACCAAAGCAGAATTTATTTGATCAAAATACAAGCAAAAACTGTAATACTGTGAAAAAGTCTTCAGCTTCCATCGACAGTAACTCGTGAGGTTTGTTTCAAAAGATCAATGTGATTGGCATTGAAGACCTAGTATAAACTTATGTAAAGACATATACATACATGATATATATATTTATTTATTTATTTATTTCAGCCTGGAAAGCCTTTGTTGAACATTAGGGGGAGCCGTATGTTCATTCTGAGTCCTGGTGTGGGTCAGTCTGGACTTGAATTCACCAAATGCAGTTTTCTAAATGGTTGATACTACCTTAGATTACATATTTTTGTCATCTGTAGTTTTATTAATGTTGCTCTGTTATCAAAGCTTGACTAATCATTCCACCATGACACGAACAAAGTCCGGCTTAATGACTTCCAGTAGAGTACTTTGAGGTGCTGTTTTATTAATTTATTTAATGTGGCTATCCTGAAGGTTAATCGTCTAAAAGCTGTGTGGGCAGTAATCACTTTAGCAGAAATTTCCAGCTAAGCAAACAATTGCTGAAATTATGCCCACATTATGCCCACACTGTTGCCTTATTTGTCTCTTGGATGCGGATCAGACATGTGGGTGCTGATGGATCTGCTGACATCGGTCTATCATTTTCCGACTGCGATGAAAGGCAGTTTAAAACGCGGAAGTGTCGAAATGTCAGATGTCAGACTTTCAAAACCACCATTTATAATGGATGGAAAGGCATCTCACAAGATTAAGGAAACAAACTTTGAGCTTTGGGAGTATAAGACAGATTTGAAGTACAGTATAAACGAGTGAAAAACAAAACAAGATGAATAATAAAAAAATAATAATAATAATCTTCCAGTGCAGTAACACAAAATATACTTATATTCGATGCACATTCTGTGAAAACAAGTTTTAATATTCAATGCAATGTTGTTTACTGAGAAAATCTGCTCTTGTTTCAAGGATTTTCAGATATTTTCCTGGAGAACATGCCAAAGGAGACTAATTGAAATCATTAGGAAGTGTTATTTTGTAAAGTTTAAGGACGAGAAGAGACACATCTGTGTATGTCAGTAGTCAGTCGAGAGACAGACAGTAACTTTCCTCTAAAAGTGGAACAAACTGTTGCAGTCAAGATATTGGGGCTCCCAGTGTTGATTATTGATTCATTACAAAACGTAGTTTATCACATCCTGAAACCGAGGTTTCCCCAGGAAAAAAAACTTGGGAAATGTAGTCACTGGCTGTTGCATTAATGCTGCACATATGAAAACGATGCAAAATCTGAAACTGTAGTCTAATTAAAAATAATAATGCATGCTATTGATCAGTGCATTAGATCAGTTTAATGTGTCCTTGCTGAATAAAATGTGTTTATTTATGTTACTGACTTGAATGCTAGTGTATGCAGTATATGTCTTAGTATCAACATAAAAAGCAGTTTTCTCTGATAGGTTAATGTAGAATTGTGAGCATACATACTTCCTTCATTTATTCACAATTTCAGTTGAATAGTGTCTGTAATATTGTATTTTGTGCTATGAAACCATAACTTTTATTTCAGCTGTTGTTCTTCCAGAAATGAAAGCAACATTGATTTGTACATTATAAATCTCATAGTCTTGAATGAAGTATTATTATTTTATATTAGTTTGCAGTGTAAACACGGGTGACTGTAAATGTCGAATGGCGTATAGAGCACTCTTTTTCATCACTTTGCATGTCCACGTTTCTCCCCTTGAAAACATCTGTCAGATTAGCACAAGCACTCGCTCCAAGAATGTCATCTAGGTCATTTCTAGAAGGGACATGAATCTTTAATTTCATCGGGCTCATAGCTTTGTTGCATTTTATCTCATGTTCCTCTACTGTAACTTTTTAACTTTAGCATGGCATTGCATCTTTTATGTTTTAAAAACTCAAAAGATAAACTTTTGTATGAGCTGAGGACAGTTAGGCTACTGTTTAATTTCCTACCCCACAGTAAGAGGATTCTTAGGGGTCTTCTTTCCCCTGATTGCAGCTTCGAAAGCAGCTTTACTTCTATCATGTAGCCGACTGGTAAATCTTTGCTTTTACATTGCAGAAATCAATAAAACAACAAAGGGAATCACAGATGGATAAAAAAAGAATGACATTTAAAGAAAAAGTTGAAGTGAGATTTCCAAAACTGATTAGGAGAAATGTAGCATTAAATAACTTGCTCAACAGTGGGTCCTCTGCAGTGAATGGGTGCCGTCAGAATGAGAGTTCAAACAGCTGATAAAAACATCACAGCGATCCACAATATACATGAATCTAGTCCATCAATCAATGTCTTGTGAAGTTAAAAGCTGCATGTTTATTCAAATCTGTTTTGATGAAGAAACATTGGAGCTCGTTTATATCTTGGATGGTATGAAATTGAGTACATTTTCAGCAGATTTTAATTTTGGGGGCAACTATTCCTTTGAAACGCAAATTGTTGTGCCACTAGAAACACAGTTTAGATCTTGGCCACTTGCGGTGCTTGATGTAACCCTGAATTGAAAGTTTCCATTTTTTGCTGTCATTATAACCTTTCAGATGCTTTCAGGCTGCGAAAGATCCTTCTACATCTCCAGGCTTCAGTTATACGCACCGTGGGAGGCACAGATGCAACTTTGATAAGTGAACTGGTCATGAAAATTACACAAGTTTGTTTAATTAAATCTTAAGTGGAAGAGAAGCGAATTTGAACATCTGCAGCAAAAGTATGTGAACCTACATTATGTTTAAGCTAATCTTCAGCAAGAGAAAAAAACACAGATTTGTTATTTCAAATGAGCCTGTAAACATTTTGAAATGCATAGCGGATTTTATAACTGGATGACCTGCTTCAGTAGCAGCAAAATTAATTTGAACTTCTTTGGAAAAAGTATGTGAACCCTTTGGATTGGCCATTACATTTGATCTGATCTTCAGCAAGAGAAAACATTGATACTTTTTCTTGTCTGTACTGACCGCAACTTGTACACATTTGCAGTACACTGTGGAAAAAGTATGTGATCCCTTGGATTATATACTTGCTTGACCTCCTTCGGTAGCAGCAGTAACCTCCACCACCAAGCGATTCCTGTAATTGCACATCAGACCTGCGCATCAGGTCAAAACATCTCAATCGCGTTGAGGTCAGGACTCTGACTGGGACACTCCAGAAAACATATTTTCTTCTGATTATGGAGTTTTTCTGTTGCTGTGTTGTGCCTTTTTTCCAAACATATTTGGTTTCTTCTGACCACACAATATTTTGCAAGTAGCTTTGTGGAACCAACAAGTGCTCTCTTATGAATTTACTGCAGGTTAGACGAGCACAATCCCCATCTCAGTTGGTTTCATCATAACTGATTTGTTTTTGTTTTTTTTGCTTCACGAATGGATTCAGATTTTAAAAATTTAGAAGCCAGCTGAGACTTCATTCAACTTAAATGGAGATCAGAATCCTGCACACCCCATTGCGATTGAAAGAAAAATGCCCAATCAGTTCCCACCAAAGGGCCCTTGGTATAAGCAGGAACATATCCATGTTGTTCAGAACTGACTATCAGGGGTCTTATTAAAATAGTCAAACTGTGAGAAACTTTTTTTATTTTTTATTAAATACATACACACGTCTCTATCCTCAATCTGAACGTGAGCAAATAACAGCATTTCAGACAGGAGTGTGGCATGACATCTGAAGAGCAGCGATAACATCAGGGGAAATTAAATTTTCATGAAGTGGATTACTTAGTATACTGCACCAATGTATTAATGTATTCAAACCAGCTACACACAGATCTCGCTGTCATTTTAATATAGCAGAACTAGTTCAAACAGTTTGACGGAACCGCAAATGCCTTGTTTTTTCAGCTCCAGCTTTTCTTTTCTTTGTCTTTTTTTTTAATATGGCAAAAAAAAAGAATTTATGTAAGGGAATAAGGGAAGTTGAGCCACCCCTTGTTTCTAGACAAATTAAAAAAAATTCATGACCACACAAAATATTATTTGTAGATTTAAGCATTCTACTCACTCTTTGATAGAGAAGGGCCCATGGAGGGTACAAGTTTGTTAAAATGGAAAGAGTGGGGTAAATTGAGCCAGTGGCTCACTCCTTCTTATGATTATTAAGTATTATTTTACTATAAATCTACATAATATTTCAGTAATTACACCAAACAATGAGTTTGTTCTTTGTATTGTAATTTTATTTCCCTGCAACATTTAAAAGTGGGATGTTGAATACTACTAGCCCATTTCTGTAAGGTCAGTTGCAGTCTAGTCTCAGCCTCAGAAGTAACGCCCACAGACCGTTGGCTAAACGTCTGACACATATTGGACACAAAATTGGAAACACTTCAGGAGTGTCAAAGTCTACAGGATTTCCGGGAGACGTGTTCTTTAACATTCGGCCTGGAAAAAAAGATGCCGTGACTCCAAACCCCCTCACGAAAGAAAAAAGCCATCATGTACAACACACAACTGTGACGACGAGCGCTTATCAGCATCAACTAAACACTGGAGTTTCAAAAATATGTGAAATATTTAAAGTTTGAGGCATATAATCTTTAAAATGCATCAGAGTTTGTTATTGTGGCGACATTTCCTCACTCCGAAATGTGACACTGAACGAAACAAACTGTGATTGGTTGTTTGATATGTCTGTCAAACGCCCTCATGGGCGGGTCTTAGCCAATGAAAGCTGCCATGGACTTTTAAGAAGCCATCCATCCATCCATTCTATTATCCAAACCCATTTCCTTATTAGGGTTGTGGGGTGCTGGATCCTAACCCAACTCCCTGGATGAACGGCCAGTCCACACATAGAATTTCTCTTCCTTTGATATAGCATGAGGTGAAAATGTTTACTTCTGCATAATCAGTGGCACAGTTTAACTCCATGTTGCTCAACTTATCCTCCCTCTAGCCTCAACTTACTCCTCACTGGGGGCAAGTTGAGCCAAGAGACCACTTTTTTTAAGGAAAGCCATATTTTGAAAGCAGTTTATTTTAGACCAAAAGTTATTATTCCCAAGAATGCAGCATATCCTGAAATTTATGCACATATTTAAGTTGGGCCCATTACTGTCATGTGCTCGCTTTAAACACGGCATCAGTAAAAACTGGCTCAACTCTATATAAGCTATATACGTTTTAGTTACTTTGATTTCCTCATATAAATTTTACACACTGGAAATTTGCATATTTTAGATTTTGTTTTGTTTTTTCTGAAAAAAAAGCATTTTTGCCAAATAGGTTGAATAGGACTATTGTTGTGATTTTATTGTTATTTCATACTTAATTTGCCAAGTTCTTCTTTTAGCCTTGAAAACATATGAACATTCTCAAGAGATTGGCTTTATTGATATCATTAAAGAGGAGATAAATAAACAAATAAGTGCATCTGTACATAAATAAAAGCAACAACCTGTTTAAAATATTCAGCCTTGTAGACTGAACAGACTTGTCCCAAGACAGAGCACATATCTCGCTCTGCAAAACAACAGCAAATGCTCAGATGCTATTAGTATCACTAAAACCCTTTTTTATTCTGTTATATTTTTTTTTCAGCATGCACACAAAACATACTTATTTCCTCTCCTGCCTCTTCCCGACTGAGGCAATACCTCATTACTGCCTCTAATTGGGTTTTAAACCTCTTCGGGGCACAATCTTGAGGGCCATGCATTAGGTATTCCCTCTTGTATGGCCCATGAGTCATTTATCATTCCTGAAACTTACTGTCATGTTAATGCGTCCACTGCCTTACAGCCTGATTGTCTCACCGTGTTGCATGCTGTCTATTTACCAAGCAGGAGTTATACAGTACCCAAGAAATTCATTTTGGGCGGGATGCTTGGTCAGCATTCTATGGGGTGATTGAGTCTCGGCCCCATTCCCAACTGCCTCTGATTAATATTTCATATGTATTTTTACTTGTCAAGACTTGAGTGACCCTGATTTATAGTCCAAGAGGCTACCTATACATACACACACTTCTACACATTGCAGACTTTAGTCACACAGTTCTTCAATGACTTTCACAAACTTTTAAGCAGTGGCACAAACACAATCCTTAACTATTAGAACCAAAAAATCTAAACAAAAATGGTAATGAGCTTACACGAGTCAGTCGTTCCGGAATCAGACCACACTGATCGTGCTGTATATGTTTGATTCACTAAAAAAATCCAGCTAATATATTTGTTCTACAAAGGGCATGCTATATTTTCGAATCACTAAAATGAACCAACACATGAAAATCATTCATTTGAGAATTAGAATTCTAATTACATTATATATTTTCAAAAAAAAAAAACAAAAAAAAACTCAGTCTACACTGTAGTGTAAAAACCACCCATTGGCCCAACGACGGAATCCACTGGTGTGGGTGAATGTATAATGCGTGTAGGTCTTTCGCTTGTGCTTTTACAAAATTCACTTAATTTCAGTTGTAGCTCTGTGCATAATCTTATCCAGTTTTCGATTGTTTAAGATCAGATTTCTAATTAAGAATTGACCGGGATTATTGTTTATGTTTTAATTTAGATATTCAGTTATTCTGGACATCCCATACTTTCAATTATTTGTTCATTAGTGACCCAGTTTTTCTTAGAGCCTCACGCCAGCTGGGGGTCACGGGTCTCACAATCACAGACCTGCCAGACAGCAGAGAATACCTGACATACCTGAGAGCAGAAAAACACACAGCAGCATGTGAGTGTTCTGGATGCAGAGCTGGTTACAGAATCCCAAAATACTGTGTTGCCACTTCACTTATATATCCAGAACAGCTTAGTTGTAAAAACATAAAAGATCATTTGGTTGGTCAGGAACTATGACCCAAGGGTCACACCTGGCGGGAGATGGGAAAACATACTCACCTCTGCAGAAACTGCAGTGAATTGTACAGGTATGTTTTTGGAGTTTAGCAAAAATTTAGGTAAAGGCATGTGTTCCAGTGAGCCTAGGTTTACTTTTGGAGCAGTTCAGATCCATGAATGCACTGATCAGATAGTGAGATTGCTTCAGTTCAATCATTTTAGAAAGATCTCAAACTGTGCCGTATGACACCCACTCTTATTTAATAGGCTGCTGACGCATTTATGCAATTGAAGCCTTGTTTTTCATAACCCAAAGTGATTTTAGACTCAGCAGGTTACGCAGAATTTCTCCTTCAGACTGCATGACTGCCCAATAAAGATGGGTTTGGGGAATTCAAACACATCCTGCCTTTCATGACAGGATCTTCATTTGAAAGCAAACTGAATTCCGACTAAATCCACAGCAGAGTAAAAAATGGTTGTCATGACTTTAAAATCTTTGTAAATGCAACAAAAAGCAGTGAGTCGCAAAAGTATATTGAGCTATTTTGGAGTTCTGAACACAAAATGCGTAATTGGACTCAGAAATTGGATGGAGCTGTTCCCAGTGCCACTGTATCAGGTTGTAGAGCTTCAGGAAATGCAGAAAAGCATCTCTCAACGGTTCACGCATCTCTCAGCGGTTCAGCGCAAAATCTCGGCACTGGGATCTCATTGTCTTGTGGCTCGACAGCTATTCTGAGATACCACCGCATCTCTCTGTTTGCCTCGGAGGGCAGATAAATGCAACTGAGAAAAGCAAACACAAAGTCTGTTTCATCCCCGGCAGACTTTTTCGTCTGCAAATTTGGTTGGAGAGTTTGTATTGCACATTGGAATTCCCCAGAGGTGCAACTTAAGTTGGTTTCCTCTTAATATAAAAGAAAAATCAGCTGGCTTTAAACATAATCCTGTTTTTGTCAATCAGCAATGGCCTTAAATGCCTTCAGATTTTACTTCATAGTGTGTACGACAGCTTTTACCATTATGACACAATGTTAATGGGTTCATTTACAAGCTATAAATGCAAGTTGGCCCATTTCCTGAATTTACTCAAAAGTTCAAACCTTATTAACATATTGTCTAAATATAGTAATAATGTGCTGTTACCTTTCAGGTCACAAGAGATTTGTAGCACGATACAGGCTCTCTAGTGCACATGTTTAGTGTTACACGGATGCTTACCAACATCCTTCCACATGTTAGATCCCCAAAAAATGGCTTTGTTTTTGGCTTTCAGGGTTTATTTGCATATGCATGAGGTAAGTTGAGAAGTAGGGCAAAAAATCGGAAATTTTGAACGTCTTTCTGGCAAACACCTCTCTTTCTGGTCTCTGTCAGCCCATCCAGACAATCCTCAAGCTTGATTGACAGTCCTCAAAGGAATTTGACAGCCATCCGGTGACTATTGACAGGACCGACGCGACTTTCAATTGACATTGAAAGTTGTTTGAACTTTCAGAACTCGAATGTATTGCTCTACCTTTAGTGCAATTAAATGCTAGAGGGTGAAAACAAACCAGACATATTGATATATGATTTATGTATATTAATTTGCTTTATTTAATTGAATTTGTTAAAAGGGTGAAGAGCACTCGCTTCTAAAAAGCTCCGTGAGCGGCAACTTAATCAAGCTTACATCTGTTGAGTTAAAATTCCCAGATTTACTTAAGCCAGTCTACATTAATTCCAGATATAAGCTGTGGTTTTCAGAATGTTGTGGCCTTTGACCCATAATTACATAGTGAATTTGAATGACACCTAGATATTTCAGACATGGCAACTGACTTCAAGCTGTTTTAAAAGATTTTGTGTTGCGTAACATCTTATTGCGCTGTAACATTGTTTCTACTTCAGAAATAAAGTTGTAGTTTGTCAGTGTGGCAAACTGTTGAGAAAACTTTTGAACGGCACAAGTGCGATGCAATTATCGAAGCATGCAATCTGTTCCAGCCACTGTTCCTGTTAAAGTTCCCCGGCTCGCTGACAAATAACATGCAGACTATTTTTGACACATTAGATAAAAAGAGACATATACATTTCCACTTCTCTCTCTGTCACTCGCTGTGTCTCTCTGTCTCAGACACAGCCAAAACTTCAGCATCCCGCATAATCTAACCCCCTGTGTGGATTACAACAGTTACATCACCAAAAAACTAGTTTATAAAATACAAAACAATGGTGCTTTCAGATTTACATTGCATTAATGCACTAAAATAGGACTTTATAATTAACATAAATAGTTTAATAACAATTTATATTATATGATCCTATATTATATTTGATTATACTATTAATTAGCAATATACATTTTATTTAAAAAAATACAATTTAGTTATAATTGATATTTTTATAATATTTTTTACTATTTAATCTAAACAAATTAAAAGCAAAACTCTATGTGCACTGAAAAACATATGCAAACCATTTCTCACTCAGATATTGCTAGTAAATTTCACAAAGGATTACAAAGAATCAGTTAACACATTGAATTAAACATGAAATTCTGAAGCAGAAAGAGTAAAATTGTATGTACTCCAATAATCCAATCCTTTTTTATGTAAAACAATCCGTATTTACAGTGTAGATTACGAGGGGTAGATCACCAAAAAAAGGACTTTATATCTTTATTTCAAAATAATGCGTAAAAATTTAAGCCAGCTGTTTTAATTGTTGCAAGTACATTTAGTTGTCACAACATTATAATGTCCAGTATGAAAAATGGATTTGGCATCCTCTGCTGTGTATGAGTCTATCAGAAAGCCGTCAGTGGATCTATATGTTGGGCCTCGTGCAGCCGCTGTAACACTGATAACTCGCCTGATATGACAAAAAAAGAGGGAGGCTTTCCAGATATCCCTTTACGGTAGATGTGAGACGGTTTTATCGGTGCCAGATGGTCTGCAGGCTGCTCTGCCTAAACGTACTTCATTATCTTTTGTCATTTCCTTTGGATTCAGTAAAAAGCAAAGTTGTTTTTATTGTAGACTGATATTGCATTGTCTTGGGTTTCACTTTTTAAGTCAAAAGTGTAGGCCTACTTTTTGAAGTTCCACTCTGCAGCAAGCACATCACATTCTATTGCTCATTCACTCATGCTTCTTTTTCCACTCGTTCCAGCGGTCCAAATATTCCTGCTCATTAAAGGCTGCATGGATATGTTTGCTTACCCCGATAGGCCTATCTATGTAAACGATTTAGAAAAAGCTAAGTGGATTCACTCTTTATATCACTGTCATGATATGTATTGTCATATCCCCTAGGCCTCAGATGCAGTAATGCTTTAAACACATTTGACAAACTAGTTGATAAAAAAACAACTGCTGATTAACTATCAAATCTGTTTGACTAACACTATTCAGTGCTCTTTTTTTCTTTCATGTTAACCGAAGGCTGAATGATGATCTGGATGATGCACTATTTTATCTTATCTTATTCCAGAAAAGTCATTATTTTTTGTTTTGTTTTAGATAACAATAATTAAAATTCTCTTGTACCACTAGCTTTAGTGTATTTTTTTTGTCATTAAAACTGTTCCAGAGTTACCATGAAAGACATAAAGCCTTTTTTTGGGTCGGAGGTATGGCATTTTAAATGACTGAAGTAGATCGGAGCTGAAGTGCTATCATAAGAGACTAGATTCTTTTGCCAGTCAGATCAGACTCATTAATTCATCGGAGTGCAGCGAGGGAGTGTTGCATGCCCCTCGGAGCATTCGATTTCAGTTTACAAGTGCCAACTGGCTTACGATTGTTTATCATGGATTTCCTGGCTGTCAATCCAAGTTTTGTGAGATGCATCAGTCTTGAAACTGTGTGTGGTTATTGGCAGACCTCAGCTGACAGGTGGCACAAGGAGACAAAATCCTACACCCTCATCCTCAAAATTGTGAAAATTAATTGTTGCCGAAAGGCATGAGCAGTCACATGAAGATTCTTTCAAAATACTCCTACAGATAGTTCAAGTTCAAGTAGTTTCCAGCTGCTATTAAACAATATTCAGCAGCCTCTTGGTTTTGACAAAATGTGATGTAAAAGGCCTTGGGTTGTGTAGAGAGAGGCAGACGGAGATCCAAACAGCCAGCGGCATCTATTCTCTCAGATTTCTGAGGAATTCACATTTAAAGACGGTAAACAGTTCAATACTTTTCTTAATGACTCGAAGACCTGCACACTGGTGGCAAGGAAAGGTTATTAAGCTATCCAAAGAGTTAAATTTTACCATCAAGTTGTCATAGCTGTCACTTTGCTTAATGTGTCCTTGCTGAATAAAAGTTAAAATATCTCTTTCCAAAAAAATAAAAATCATCTAGCTGACCCCAAACATTTGAACGGTAGTGTATATAATTCAATGCATATTTTGTATAATTTTAATTGCAAGCTTAAGGTAAACTAGGGGGTGGGGGATATTTGATATAATTGACGGCGTACAACATTAGGCACCTTTTCTGCCTTTCTGACTTCATTTTAGAAAGAAATTTCTCTTTAGGGTCACTATTTAGGGTTTACTGTTAAAACCATTAAAAAGTAGAAAATGGTATCATATTTAATATGTTGACAGGTGATGGTAGCCATTGATTTCCATATTATTTCTCCAATACTATAGAAGTCAATGGCTACCATCAACTGTTTGGTTATGAACATTCTTCAAAATATCTTCAATAAAACTCACGCAGGTTTGGAATTAGTCGTGAGAAAATAAATGACATAAATGAATATTGTGTGTGTGTGTGTGTGTGTGTGTGTGTGTGAACTAGCCCTTGAAGTATTTTCTACATCCGTTTTGAAGTCATTATTCACACCATTACGAATAAGGTATTTAGCTTCTGGCAGCTTCACTCTCTAGTGCAGTGGTGTCAAACTCCATTCCTGGAGGGGTGGAGCCCAGCAGAGTTTACTGACAACTCACATACCATCTCATTTTCAAATAGGCCTGAAGGACTTGATTTGTTGGATAAGGTGTGTTTAATTAGGGTTGAATCTAAATTTCCTTAGGGCTCTCGCTCTGGCCATCCAGGAATTGAGTTAGAGATTTTTATGTTTGTTTGTTTTTTTGTTTGTTTGTTTGACTAACAATAGAAAATAAAAACTGCAGAGCAACATAATAAATTCATGTAATGTACAATAAATGCTCATTATCTATTAAGTCTATTAAGCCTTGATAGATAAAGCACAGTAGTAAAACTCCCAAACACGGCATGAAATGAAATCTATTTTATGAAGAATCACAACGGTACTGGGTTACTCCGCTGCGGTACCCCCAAATCAATCTAAAATAGTCTGAATATAAACTCTTATTATAGATGTACCCTACCCAAGCAGCAATGACGTGTGGGGCCCAGATGAGGGCTTCATGGGCGGCAAATGTGGGCCCCATTATGGGCTTGCACCCGGGATCCACATTGGGGCAAGCCGTGGAAGCCCAGACGTACTAAAAGTGGGACCTGTAAGGGTACTGCATGGGTCTTAATTGGGCAATTCATGCCAGACCCATTTGGGCCCCACCTGCTTAAAGGGCGTTTAAAAATGGGCTTTTACCACGGATCCACACGGGGGCCAGCCGTGGATGCCAAGATGGGTTTTAAGTGGGACCTGTAAGGGTCTTATGTGGGTCTTAAATGGGTAATTCATGTCAGACCCATTTGGGCCCCACCTGCCTACAGGGGTGTAAAGTGGGCTTGCACCAGGATTCAACTGTGAATGCCCCTATGGGCTTAAAGTGGGCTCTGTAAGTATCTTTAAACCGATACCAATATTTACAGATATTGAATTTTAAAGCCAATATCGGCCGATAATATCGAGCATCCCTAGTTGTCTAAATATGTGTTTCTGCCCCAAGGGACAGGCGTCTGGGACTGGGCTATTATTTGAAGTGTTACTGTAGGCCTGCAACCTTTCTGGGAGTCCACTAATCAGCATAATTCAGCACAGCGTAAACTTTGACCTATTTTTATGTGTTTTACATTTTTGGGAAGTGACATTTTTAATTTTCTGCACGACTAACAAAAATGACTGATGGATTGTTTTGGCAAAATATCTACATGTATGCAATGTTTGTTCTTTGGTGACTAGCGTGACTTGAAATGTATTGAGTTACAATTACTCAATCTCAACATGCTTGATTAGCCTACATGTAGAGTTACTACAAGTTACTAAAAATTGTACAGTAAGTAATTACACTCTCAATAGGCCTACATAGTTACTTTGCGCCTCTGCCATGCAGGACCCATGTGCTCCCAGTTCAAACCCAACTTAGCACATAAATATGCCATTCAAGACCCATATATGTGTTCCCAGTTCAAACCCATGCCCACTTGGTCCATAAATATGCCATTCAAGACCCATATATGTGTTCCCAGTTCAAACCCATGCCCACTTGGCCCATAAATATGCCATTCAAGACCCATATATGTGTTCCCAGTTCAAACCCATGCCCACTTGGCCCATAAATATGCCATTCAAGACCCATATATGTGTTCCCAGTTCAAACCCATGCCCACTTGGCCCATAAATATGCCATTCAAGACCCATATTTGCGTTCCCAGTTCAAACCCATGCCCACTTGGCCCATAAATATGCCATTCAAGACCCATATATGCGTTCCCAGTTCAAACCCATGCCCACTTGGCCCATAAATATGCCATTCAAGACCCATATATGCGTTCCCAGTTCAAACCCATGCCCACTTGGCCCATAAATATGCCATTCAAGACCCATATATGCGTTCCCAGTTCAAACCCATGCCCACTTGGCCCATAAATATGCCATTCAAGCCCCATATATCCGTTCCCAGTTCAAACCCATGCCCAATTGGCCCATGCCTGTCCCTTATGGGGCCCATGCAATTAGCTCATATGGGCTTCCTATGTGGGACTCATTCTACAAAACCTACATGGGACCCACTGATTTCACCCAGCCAAAGCCCATGCCCACACTGTAAACATGGAACCCGTACTTAACCCATCTGGGCCCAACATGTCATTGCTGGCTGGGGGAAAATGGATTCATGGTGTACTCGCTTATTATATACATTTTGTATACTTTGAACACAAAAAAAAGTTACGGACCGCAGCTCTGATTGGTTGTTTCTCTTACCGCTCCCAGTAAGAAACAACCAATCAGAGATGCGGTCCGTAACTTTTTTTTGAGTTCAAAGTATACAAAATGTATATGTATATAATAAGCGAGTACACCATGAATCCATTTTCCAAACCGTGTTTTTATTCTGTTCTGAATCATTAGGGTACATCTAAAATAAGTGTTTATATTCAGACTATTTTAGATTGCTTCGGGGGTACCGCAGCGGAGTAACCCAGTACCTTTGTGATTCATCATAGACATAAACAGAGAGAAGTAGCTCCGGCTACAATGTCCATCCGCAAGACGCAAGCAGTTCTGTTTATTAACCGCTAGAGCATCAAAAGTTATCTACCGCAGCTTTGATCTGATTGTACATGATGTACATCACAAGAATCACGAAGAAAAAAAGCATTTTTTTTTATTTTAGCATTTCTAAAATCAAGCGTTTCTTCCATGAAGAACCTTTATCATCAATAAAACTTTTCTATTGGACAAAAGAACTGTTCACTTTAAGGTTCTTTGTGGAACCTAAAATGGTTCTTCTATGGCATCACTGCAAAAAAAAAAAAAAAAAAAAATCCTTATTTGGAAAGTCATGAAGTCAGATTCCTATATAAAACAAATGTTTTCTAGACCTAAACTTTGTTCAAATGCTTTAGGAAGCCTAATCTGTAGGCATGCTTGTCCTTGAAGAAGGCGAATCAATATTAAATGATGTTTGTTTCCACTGAATACTTTTCTTTGTTGAAACTCCTGCTCAGCAGTATATTTTTCAGAAGTCCATTCGAGCCATTTTATCCTCCGGTCACAAACTAGTGTGTCAGGTAAACTTCAAAGGCACATTTCATCAGGAAAAGGGACACAGCCAAAGTGCATCATGCCCGCTCCATCGCTAATCGTTGCCAGCAGATTCAATTTGCACCCGTTCTGTTGGAGCGAAATCCTCATCCTCAGCGCTGCCCTCTGGGAGCTCAACTGCAATCTCTTAAGAGGGCTGTCAAGGACAAGGCACTACATTACAATGAATAGCAATCATCACTCTCACACAGGTACATGCACACATAAATCTGGCGAGTTACAGCACACTTTCGAGCATCCTTTTCTCTGGCTAATGCAATCAGTGCGCCATCCATGGGCCTCCATTGTGTTATCAGAGCAGATGAGATGTCATTTACTCAGCAAACAGGAATGACAGCTTGTTGGCACACTTAGTTTCATTGTGCCGCTGGAATCCATTATCCGTAATAACCCCAGTTTTTTTGTTGCTTTTTTTTGGAGGGGACTGTGTGTGTGGAACCGAGGGGGTCCGATGGTTCCACGCAGGTCTGACCTGTGGGGAGGCCATGTGCTGCTGTTGATAAATTGCCGTGTCTTTGATCCACAAGCTCCCTGACAGCTGCTGATTAAGTATCGAAGGTTAAGGAGGCAACGAGCGAACGCCATCGTGGCAGTAAGACTCCCATTTAATCAGGCCATAATTAAAGTCTTCTGTCTGCATCCGTCCTGAGCTTCAACCTCTGCTCCCTTTAGACACGCCGAAAAGGTTAACCGCCACCGCTGATGTGATGTCCTGCCAAAGTGACAAGGGAAGGATGGGGTACATCAGCATTGGTTCCCCTGAAACCCCCAACAGCTTTGCCCTGGGTCAGATGCTCAGGCACCATTAAGAAAATGAATGCGGCTCTGTTGTTGTTGCTTTTTATCCTTTTTGCTCTAATCTTTTTTCTTTGCTAAGCATCCATCCAGACACTATACATCTCTGCCCTCTTTTTTTTCCCAAGAGACCCGGCGTTCTCTCCAGCACACTTTTAACTTTCTCTTTTTACTTCCTCACCATGTCTTTTCATGTTCCTTCTAAATCCACATTGAAAACTAACACATGGGACCAGAGATGAGAGTTTTTCCTTTTTTTTTCATGAGGTGTGCAATTATTAATTGTTATTGTTAATTATTAACGGTAAAATGGAGTATATATATATATATATATATATATATATATATATATATATATATATATATATTTGTAAGAGGCTCTACATGTCATGTTTTTTTTTAATTACATCAAATCGAATTATTTAAATACAATTAATACATTATTATTACTTTATTATCTAAATTATAAAAACTATTAATACTTTTATATATGTAAACTTTACGATAAAAATATATAATTTATATGATATATTTATTTAAATAAAATATATACAAATCAATTATGATTTTATAAAGAAGTTTATGTGAATATTTAATGTAAAATGTCTAATATAAAACCCCTCGCTGCATGTGCAACCACAAAACAAATCATCATTTATTTCATTCATATATGAGATCATATAAATATGCATGTATTGAATGCTCCCCTCATCACCTCAATGGTAACCAACATTCAACATTATTAAGTTTCCAGGTCCCTTTTTGCATCTAGTTTAAAAACACATCAAATAACATTTAATTTCCACATTTACTTTTACGTGCAAAGCATTCTGGGAGCTGGCAATGCCCTGCTGAGTTGCAGTTTGTGGCAACAGAAATTACTAATGCAGTTCCATTACAACTGGATTAAGTAAGCTTTTATTTTACAAATTTAAGTGGATTGCATGAAATGCAATTATGTTGTTTCTAAATGTTAGATTATGTTTATGTTTCTAAATGTTCCACAAAAAAAGGTTACTTTTATTAAGTAACCTGAACAAGCAGCAAGATTTTTTTGTTTTTGCGTACTAAAACATCATCTCAAGCATCTCTATTCCATTGAACAAGTAAATGGGAGTATTCGTTTTGGCTAAGTTACTATTTAGCCATACAGTATGATATTCCATTTAAGTTTGTTTTCCATAGACCATTAATTGAAATTTGACATTCCTCTACACTTAAACTCTACACTTATTACCTTATATACTCCTTTCGTGATGATGGAATTTATTCTCTCCAATGGATGGTAAAATGGCTAGACTGAATGACTATGTCGCAACAATTTCAGTCTTATGAAATTCTTATTCTGTTGTCACCAGCAGAACCTCAACCATGTTATTCTCTATCAAGCATGAGATGGTCCATTACTCTATGTATTTGTTTATCTTATGTTAGTTTCAGTACACTAGATTGTGTCCTACATTTATGCATATCATAAATCATCTGACAGACACAATTTAGGACATTCTGAGCATGGGCCATGCATAATTCATAAATGATTCACTGTGATAAAATATTAACAACACATTGACTGAAAACATCTTTTCATATCTTGATCAATGGATAGTGGACTTACACCAGAAAAGCAGATCATCTGAAGATGGTAGATGTCAAAGTAAAAATATCATTTCTAAAACAGCCCTAACCCTAGCCATAATGTGAAGCAGAGACTTGTACATATAAGTTACACTAAGAAACGTAAACATGAAAGCTCAAGATCACTAAGGACGGATTCACGCAGCATGTGTTTTTGCATTTAAAAACCATGAGATGTAGAGCAGGTATGAATAAAAGGAAGGTCCACAGATGCATTTTTTTAATATTTAATCTTATTTAACTTGAGGACCGTGTTTTTACGATGTTTTTAGTGTCATGCGCGAGACACTTTAAGAGACGTAAACACAATGGTTGAACATGTCGGTTCTAGTGCATGTTTACATGTTTTTTAAAAAGTCAACTACTTTTAACTTGTGTCACGTTTGTATAACAGTGTTGTGCGTGAGACACTGCAAAATACACAAGACACAAAAACAACAGTCAAACATTTCTGCCTTGTAAATGTTTATATAAAATACATTTAATACAGTGCAGTCGAATGCAAAAAACGACTTTTTGATTCGTTTTAAAACTGTGAGGCACGGGGCAGTGGAATGCAAAAAAAAAACTTGAGTGCAGTGTTTTTTATAGTTTTGTGTGAGAACGATGAGAGGCTGCAAAATACGCAAGATTTTAACACAACAGTCAAACTCGTCCATCTAGTGCATGTTTACATAGAAAAACAATAGAAATGCAACAGAATTTAAGGTATAGATACCAAGTTTTTATATCTGTTCATCAACATGTTCATCAAGCTAGTGCATGTTTATGTAGAAAAACAATGGAAATGCATCAAAGTGGAAAGGAAAAACATGTTCAGTGTGAACAGCCCATAGGACTGTAAGTGAAGTGAACTCAAGATACAGATCAGTGCAAGTTGTGAATGAATCATTTAGACTGTAACAAGGAGTCAGAGGCTTTCGGATCCATGTGCAGAAACTTTATTAACAGAATGGTCATACAGGCAGGAATCAGGAATGGCGTCAGGTATGTTAGGGATATCCAGAATCATAAACGGTAACGAGCAGAGATCAGGGTAGGCAGCAGAGAATCAGAGTCAGTTTAAACAATCCAAGATCATACACAGGAAGAAAAAACACTAGAAAAAAAACCTCGGAAATGTCAGACAGGCTAAACAAGACTTCGCTGTGAGTGAGAGTGAGTGTGCAGGTGTGGCAAGGAAATTGGCTGATGAATGAGGTGCAGGTGTGGCAAGGTGATTGTAATGCAGTGACTCATGGGGAATGTAGTTCGGTTGTGGTGCAACAGTATGAGAGGTGCTAGTGTTCAAGTGATCTGGTGGTTGATGGGTGGAATGGTTCTGAGTGGAGTGCTCTCTGCTGAAGTTCATGGGCACTCCATCTAATTATCGTGACATAGACAAGTTTTATAAACTGAACTGTTTTCGATCTGTTTTGAGCATCAAGCACATTCTTTTCTTTGTGTCTTGTTGGTTTGAAACTTCAATAGGGGAGTAATTAATAATAGAATTTCATTTTTAGGGGAATTATCCCTTTAAAGACCATAAAAAAGTACAGTTAAAACAGTTCATCCCACAGAGAAGCTCTTTTGCTAGCAGTGGATCCTCTGACTCTGGACTTTGAAATACCGTTGAGCAATCAATTGCACCATCAGGAGATAAAAACATTAAATGATGGGGTCTCATGTATTTGCTACATTTTCACAACTTAGATAAGGCATTAGATTACAGGGCTAACAAAGCTTATTGAAATAAGTCATTTATTGTAGAGAGCAAAGAGGAGATAGACATTTCAGACATTGTGATTTCAGGCAAAGACCAAACAGACTCATCATTCTAAATGAACAGTCTCTTTAACCTTCTTTTTTTTTTTTTAAGTAAAAATACGATAAAGTGCTGGGAATGAGATGGTTGGGTTTGCAGACTTCTGTAGGTCAAAGAGGATCTGGCACTCAATTTGACGTTGGTGGCAAGCATAGTAGATTAAACTTGGGGGTCATGCTGTCTTGGCCATGCCTGATCAAATATATGGAAATGCATTCCTCTGACAGCTCGAGCTTCTGCTTCTGCTTGCGTCTTCTAGACGTTCAAGGCAGAGATGTCATTTCCTAATTTTTCCACTCATTTTCAGTACAGAATTTCATATCATATAAGACTGCAGGGATTTAAAAAAGAAATAAATGAAACATGGGGCTAATTTAACAACAGGGAGAGACCGTTTTAAATGTTATACTTACAGGTGTCCAAACTAAATAAAAAATGTGGTGTGCACTCTCCACGGCTTTTTCATATTCTCAAATCAAGTCAAGTCTGCTTTATTTTCAATTCTTCCACATGTACAGTACATACATACAGAGTTGTCTGATCGCAACACTCTATCAACACCGATTACTTTTCCCATTGTTTGCATGGGGGCAGCTATGGATAATGAGTACCAGATGAGCAGTACTTTGGTTTTTATGCATGCGCAAAGGATCTGCGTACAGTGAGTGGTGATACAACTTTTGTCACCAGAATAGTACACGTACCGTCCTATTTTGTAAAAGCTCTTTTAATAACTTGGGGTCGAGGAACACCGTAGCCTATGCCGTTGTGCACATTTATACTTCTGTGTTCTGTCTGCGTTGCTCTCCAACTACACCACTGAAAAATGTACAATTACATTTAATAATTTAGCCGATGCTTTTATCCAAAGCGACTTACAAATGAGGACAACAATCAAGCAATCGAACTAACAAAGGAGTAACAATATATAAGTGCTGTGTCGCTATGTACACATAGCAAGGGGTTTTTGTTTTGTTTTTTTAGTTGGCAGCGGGGTTTCCATATTCCCGTGTTGAGTTTCTTCGCCGCTGTTTTGACAGGGACTGAAACTGAGCAGAATATGTTAGAGTTGGAGCCATGTTCTTCATTGAACTTCTGAATTTAAAAAAAGGCGGTGTAGTTACATTTTTGGGGAGGTGTGCTTCCTACTAGAGAATATTAGAGCAGACACTGGACAAAGATAAAAACTTTCTAGATGCATGTGTTGACCTCCTGTGTTCAGGTATGCAATCAATTGAAGTACACTTTGAAAGGTACACATTTGACTGTACGCACACGTTTGAATATGCATCAAAAAACTGAAGTATACTTTGAGCTTAAGTGATTTAAAATGCACAGCTTGACCAGTGAAGTCTGATTCATGAGGGGATTGACTCTTGCCAAATCTGTTGAGCAGTTTCTCAATTAAAACTAGTTTCCTTCCTTATTTTCATTTTGTCAGCTCCATAAATCA
>NW_020525419.1:0-51442 GCF_003368295.1 Carassius auratus | reverse complement strand
AATGTGGTAGTTTCATTGCTGTCTATGCAGGTTTCAGAAAGCTCTAGGATTTCATCAAAAATATCTTCATTTTTGTTCTGAAGATGAATGAAGGTCATTTTTTTTCTTTTTTTGGTGAACTAACCCTTTAAGATTTTCAAGTTCTATTTAAAGTATGAATTTTATTTTATTTTTATTTTTTTTGCCAGGGCAAAGTCAACCAGAATGTCCTAGAAACTGCATAGCAATGTGTGAAATTTTGTGTGGGATCAGAAAATGACACAAGCTGCACTTTTGCTAAACGTGTCTGAGTATTATACTCCTATGCAACTCTTAGACCACCGTTCTGACAAAACCAGTTTTTTGAGCAGCAAGTCCTCATATCAGAATAATTTCTGAAGGATCTGGAGGAATGATGCTGGAAATCTAGCTATGCTTCAGAGGAATACATGAAAATACTGCCTTGAACCAAAAAGACTTTAAAATGTATTAATGGAAAATGCAGTTCCAAGGGAATTTTCATACTTGGCAATCTATGGCATTAACATTTTTTGGAAAGCCCAGCTGTTAAGGTCATATGTCAAGACACAGTGAACTACAAGGCAGTCTTATGACTGTAATGTGTTGGTGGTTCACTGGGGGAGGGGATGTAAATAAAAGGACTCTACTGTAACAACACATCGCTCAAAACTGTCTTGCCTCTCATCTTCCTGTGAAGGCCACAAATAAACTGTCATCACGCATACAAGTTTTTTTTTTTTTTTTTTTTTTTTACGGCGAAAGCCTTTCCTTGTTTGGATATTGTATACCTTAAGCTTTAAAAAGACTAGATCCATGTCAAGAGTAGTTCAGAAGGCGCCGCATCTCAGATTCAAAAGCACTGGTTCTCAAAAACAAACCTGACCAAGAAAAAACGAGTCTTGAAATCTGTTTATGTTCTGGATGTAGCAACTAAACTAACTTCTCAGGTTTCTTCCTGTGTGGCATGTGAAGCATTCGGGCTGGTGTTGGGAGGGGAAGATGAATGAATAGGAAACGGGGAGGGGGTTTGAATGGACTTGTGATTGCATTGATAACTTGACTCACTTTCTTTCCCCGTTCGTTTTGGGCATGGCACTACTACTCATGCTTACACAGCCACCGTAGAAGCAGAGGAAGCACGAGGTATGCAAGACATCTGTGAGAACTTCTCAGTGTTGTCTGTCTGTTACCCTCCCCCTTGGATAAACTGTCTGTCCTTCGTGTGCATTTCGTCCCTTTGTAGTCGCCCGATGTCATTAGTATTTATTTGTATGTAGTTACGTGCTTGTTGCGTTTAAAGTTAGCCACGTTTGCATGTTGAGATGTTTGTTTGTTTGTTTGTTGTTCAGTTTTGCATTGAAAGTAAAGTGTGAGATTTCTTGCGCCACTAAACAGATAACAAATTCAACCTGCAACAACATTCGCAAAACAATTTGCATAATGTGACTTGTTATAAGTAAATACAATTTTAAAAATGATAGTTGACCAAAATTATGAAATTCACTGACCCTCATCATGTATAACTTTCTTCTGTGGAGCATCAAAATTATTTGAAGAGTTTATTTGCAATCCACTCAAAATTCAGTTTTCAAAAATCATGTTTTTTATTATGTTTTTGTTTTGTGTTAATCGGTTGAGTTATCGTTTAACCATTTTTAAAATGTCTTTAAAAAAAAAAATTTTGGACTTTACTCGCTTGCGTTGTTTGGAAAAAAAAATAGTTTTTAAAATTACTTTTTGTGTTCCACATGAGAAAGTCATGTACAGCTGTACAAGTTTGAGAATGAGTCAAGGGTGAGTAAATGATAATAGTTTCATTTTTTTGGGTGAACTATTCCTAATAACGCTTGATAAAACCGGTAGATTGGCTTTTGAAATAGGACTGTTTCAGAAAGTCTCGCAATCGTGAACGTCTCAGTCACAGCTGTTTAAAGTGGGGTGCGAGCAGACCACAGCATGAGACTGAATCTTTGTTTTTATCAGTTTCACTTCCTGACCAAAAAGCACACAAATAAACTCTGATCTAGGCCTGTTTTTTGCCTTTTATGTCAAGCTTGACGTGGGGTACATAAGCATTTCTGGTTAATGTTTATCGAAGCTAATCAAGCTTTACTGTAGTTCTCTTTTTCTTATCGCAGCTGGTTGATTGGCTGACTGGTATATTTAGCTGTATTTCATCAGTCTTTTTTGGGTGCTCTTTGGGGATGAACAGCCCTCCTGTAGTCATGCTACTTTTAGTGACTGAAAATGTTGTGTCTAATAAGTTAATGTTGGGATGTGGGACTGCTTGATTTGGGGTAGGGGGCATTATTTTTTTTTTTTTTAAATGAAGCTCCAACTTTTCTGTGCTTTTGTTTGTGATTTAGATATCATTATTACTATATAATGAAATTAAAGCATACCAATAACACCCAAAACAAAACCGAACATTGCTGTCTTACTCCAAAAGCATTGGCGTTAACTAACGTCCCTGCTTCCATACTTCCAGCCATCCAAGGCTTCAACCCTCAACACAAGATCCAAAGCTTCGAGGAAGCACGCGGACTGGACCGGATAAACGAGCGAATGCCTCCGCGCAAGGACAGCATGCAGCCAGACGGCACTGCCAACTCCATCAACGCAGCCAATTCCCCCCGACAAGAATGGCACCAACGCACAGGCGTAGTAACCCAGCAGCTACCTAGCGCTCTCCCTCATCCTTTCCTTTCTGTCTCTCATATTTTTTTTTCTGTCTCTTCCTCTGTTTTCCTCTCATTCTCTCTCTTTTTGGTAGAGGTGATGCCCCCTACATGCAAAACTCTCCAGGACCATTTCGGGGAGAATCGCACAATACCATGAAGAGGGCATAATGAGAAACAAACCATGGTTCTTATTTATTTATTCATATAGATGATAAGAAATTTAAGATCTGTAATGGTGGGAAAATTGAGATGAATGAATACGTACAGGATGAATATTACATGTGTATATAAAATACAGAATATATATATAGACTTAGCATTGGGGTGGTGTAAGGTCATCTTAGATTCAGTAGATTAAAAAAAAAAATCAATTTTGTAAATTTACGTTTATAAATTAGGTTTATTTCTGACTTTTTTTTTTTTTAAACCAAGACTTACTCATTAGAATTTCTTTATTGTCGTTTGTGCGCTTGGCAAAATAATTCTTTGGCCCAACATAATTATATAGAATGCTTATTTGTGAATAATACCCAAAGCGAGTATGTTAAATGTTGACCGCAAAAACAAAAAAAAAGTTTTGGTATTGAAACAATGTGGAAAAATACCTTTACGATGCCAACTATAGCTAAGATGAGTGCAATTAATAACAAGTGTTGGCACGTTTATATGTACTTGTACATTTTCAAGTGTTCCCTCAACCAAATGTGATGTTTACTTTCTTAGATTATTTTTTTTTTTTCTGTTCATAACTCAAACTACACCAATTTGTAATCAAGAAGGTGGGAAAAGCACCAACCCTCCCAGCAGCTTCTCAAGATGGTTGGAGGAGCGATTGTGTCTGCATGTTTTTGTTTACTTTCAACCCTCCGTTTTGTAGTCACTCGCGCTTTTATATGCCTCTTTGATGTGCTTTTGCGCACTTTGACACCTTTCAACGTTTCGCTAATGCCACATTGGTTAAAGGCATGATTGAACTGCCACGATTTTATGCAGATTTTTAGCTTTAGCAGTTGAACGAATCCAATGATGTGTGCGATAAATGTGATTGGATGAGGTGGACGTTAAACATGCCTTACATCCTGCATCTCATCTCGGTTAGAGTAAATTAGTTAAACCGTTTTTTTTTTTGTTTTTTTTGATTGCCTTTTATTTTCAGTTTTTTTTTTTTTTTTTATAATTGTAGCCCACCAGTTGAATATTTTAAACTTTAAAAACCCATTTAATAGTTTTTCAATTTATCTAATTAATGTACCTATAATAACTATCTTCAGCGCTAGTATTTCTATAGCTGAGCTGTGCGCTCTTCTAAATGCCTGTATTCTCTAGAGTGGACCATTTTCCACGCATATGATTGAACCTGAAGCAAAGCAGAGTTATTTTGATTGCTTTTACTGTACTGTGTGTTTTGAGAATTAAGGACAGGATTTGCAATCTGTTTACCAAATCGTCTTTTCAAACTTTGTTTTCGTTGTTTTTTTTTTTTCTCTACTGTACCATTATCATTACATAATAATCCGGCGACTGGAGATTTCGCTGCGCAAAGACTGAACTTCCTGTCCGTTACCATTTGAGGTCATGTGCCATGCTAATAAATATAGCAAAAGTAATGTGTGCAGGCATCGAGACTGTCGCTCACAAGTGTATTTTCCGTTTTATCTAACACCGCAAGCAGTTCAGGGTTTGTATGTCTTGCGCAATCTTAAAATGAGACTCGGCGAGGGTAAACTTGCATGCTATCATTACTGTATTTAAAAGTAACTCTCATCCAAAGAAAAATCAGTGTTTTAATGTAATATATGGCTTTATCATTGACAAAAAAAAACAATTGCTGATTGTATATAATCGTTGCCTCTTCATTTGCTTGAGATGAGGCGAGCGCTCAATCAGCGAAGTAGTCATGTAGACACTCTGTAACGAAGAAAACGCCTCTGTTAAGTTAACGCTTTACTTTTTGCGATATAAAACACCTGAGAGAGGCCTACGACCTTAAACAGGTACCAAAAGTTGATGAGTAGATCATCACGACCACCTTTTCGTGTCCTCTTTTAAAGTGTTTGTCTTTTCAAGTCTTTGTTTCATGTAATGAGCCTCTGCAAACTATTGTTTTGTTTAGTTTCCTTCATGTTTAATTTAAAAGGGGATGTCTGGTGTGAGAGTCGGGTGGGTTTTGTTTGATATCGGAGAGGAATGGGGGCGTTCAGACCACTGACCCCGTTTTAGGAGGGCTTCTGTTACAAATTCCAAACATATCTTGCAGAAACTACAAAAAAATGTTTGACATTGTCCATTTAAAAAGGAAAAAATGAAAGTAAAATGAAATAAAAAATGTGGGGGATAAAAAAAAACCTGGTGTCGTTTCTTTATTTCTTTGTCTGTTTTGATTTTGTTTGTTTTTGGGAGATTGGCCCGTTACCAGATTCTTCACCTACTATATTGCGTTTGCTTCTAGCATTTGAGCGGTTGATTGATGGCAGACTTATGTTTTGTGAGACCGGCTTTGTCATTTTCTTTTCTTTACACATGTCTGTGCTTGTCAAGGTTTCTTATGATTACGACGTTACATTTTTTACGTTTTTTTTTTTTTTTTTTTTGCTTGAAGGACAAGCTATTGTATTGTTACCTGTCTGAACACGGCCCACACACACATGCACATTCCAAGCGAGGCCGAGATTGAATGATATTTGTGCTTGAGATGAAGAATGCACAGTAGGACAGTGTTATCTAAAACTATTTGAAATAAAATATAAATATTAAAAAAGAAAGCTAAACTTCCATGATGCATTAGCACCTAATTGATATTAAATGTACAAACCTTTTAGTTATTTCATTATTTTAGCTACTCCAATGTAATCTGATTTAAATGTGGAATGTTTATGTCCTTAACATGAGGTCATCATCTGAAAAGCTCCGTTTCAACCCCGAAGGTCTTGCTGAATGGTATTTTTTCAGCTTCACACACACTCATGTGAAGGATGTGGCTGAATACAAAATAAAATCACACTTCTGTTTTATTGAAAGGCCTTGAAATGGAGCACGCCCTCAAAATAACATTTGTTGCGCCACCGAATATTTCACAAGCGCCTATTTAATGCAATTATAAACCCTCCTCGTTCCCAACCAGCCTGAACAACTCCCAGAAACGCTAGGATGAAAAGATGAATGTCAGTTAACTTACTAGATATCAGCACATAGTGTTGAACGTATTGAAAGCCCTGCAGGAAAAAAATGAACCTCTTAACTCATTTTAAAAACTGATTTATTAACTGGACATCTAGTTATTACTTTGAACCACTCAACCCAGTTATGAAGAGAGTTTTCATTATGCAACACAATAACCTTTTTTTTTGGTTTGCCAAAGAATCTTTAAGGGCAATGGTTCTTACAAGAAGTGTGAAAAAAATGTTAATAAGCTAAAGTATCTGTCATCCACTCTCTCATGAATGTGCGTACAGCAGTTTGCTAGAGATTAAGGTTTATAAAGTTCGAAATATGGATATTTTTCTTACACAAAGCAACGCTTCACTTGAAAAGGCCTTTGACGGTTGCACATTTTGGGGCTTTCAGATCTCGCCTCCCATGCACTGCCATTATAAAGCTTGGACAAGCCAGGACATTTTTTTTTAATACAACTCCAATTGTATTTGTCTGAAAGAATGAAGTCATATACACCTAGAATGGCTTGAGGGTGAGTTAATCATGAGGTAATTTTTATTTGGGTGTACTGTTCCTTTAAAGCATGCACTTTAAACTCATGTGGAATGGAAAGGTTCCTTGGGTATTAAAAGGTATTGGTACCGTCAGTGCAAATAAAGAACCTTCATTTTGGTTGAAAACGTTCATTAGATGATGAAAATGTTCTTCACACTTGGTATTAGTCATTAAAACTGTACAAGACATGGGTATAAACTACTGTTAACTATTGTCTATTGTGTGGTTCTTGCTGTATATTTGCTTTTAAATCCATTAAAGCATAAAATATGTAAATGTGACATCATGGTCAAACATATGAAACGTTTTTTTTTTCTCTCATATCTTTTTCAGCCTTCATTTCAACAGTTGCTAATGTACAAAAAAAAAAAAGGTTCAGTAAACTAGGCCATTTCTCGTTCATCATTTGCATGGCCTCAGGAGAACGAGATCAACGATGAGGTATAATGGCATACAGCATAAAGATATGAAGCCACATCGTTTACTTAGGCAAATGAGGGATCTAGTTCTCTTAAATGCTCGTGAACTCGGTGTTGAGTCAGTAGTGTTTATCTCGAGTGGAGAGCGCCATCTTTTTGGATGGTGAGGTGCTGCAGGGTCACATTAGCGGCTTTACAGTGCAGCTAACATCGCTTTCTGTAGGTGCGTAGGTGGATTGGAGCGGTTATTCAGGCTTGTTGCTGTGATTTGCTTCACAAGCTCATTTTTTTATAATCTCCTGAAAGCACATTGTTGCTGTAGAGATGCTGTTGTGCAAACTGGCTTATTAAATGTAAGCCAGTCTCATCCATTATGCTCAATGAGAAATGAGATAATCTGATCCAATAGATGAAGCACAGTCATCATGTTGAGGATTTAATCTGAGAGATCAGTTATCTGTACCTGTAATAATGCTTTGGTAATCTGATGGCAACGGATGATTTAAAAAAAAAATAAAAAAATCTCTTCTATGCACGTGTCCATCACTTTCTCTATTGTGGATTCCAGCACTATACTCGATTTTTCTTCAGTAAATGAAAATCTCTCTCTCTCTCTTAGTAATGTGAAGGACGTGGTCATGTATTGTGGCAGCATTCAATACTGCACTCATCGCTTGCCTGAATGTACAGGAAGAGGCATGAAAGAAAGCAACCCACATTCAACAGACGTCTTGGTAGTGAGCTATCAGAAAGAGCTAAATACAAGAAACCCAATTCAGGAAGTGAGAGAAGACCTTCCACATGTATAGGAGTGTTAGAGAGAGATGAATAAAATTACACTGATATTTCTGTAAAATAGAAATGTCTTTATGCATTCTGAGAGCGTATAATAACTGCAGGAGATTTTAAGATTTGGGGTCACCCAATACTTTTTGAAAGATGTCAGTCATGCTCACCTAGGCTTCATTTATTTGTGTACAATACAAACTTCTATTATAAAATATTATTTTAGTTTAAAATGTTTTAAAATGTAATTTATTCTTGAAGGTAATCCTGAATTTTCAGCATCATTACTTCAGTCTGCAGTGTCAAATGATCCTTCAAGAAAGATTCTAGTATGATGATTTGTGTTGATATGAAGAGTGATGAACCTTAACTATCACTTTTTATCAATTTCTGGTATCCTTGCTGACTTAATATATATATATATATATATATATATATATATATATATATATATATATTATATATATATATATATATATATATATATATATATATATATATATACAGTATTGTTCAAAATAATAGCAGTACAATGTGACTAACCAGAATAATCAAGGTTTTTAGTATATTTTTTATTGCTACGTGGCAAACAAGTTACCAGTAGGTTCAGTAGATTGTCAGAAAACAAACAAGACCCAGCATTCATGATATGCACGCTCTTAAGGCTGTGCAATTGGGCAATTAGTTGAAAGGGGTGTGTTCAAAAAATAGCAGTGTCTACCTTTGACTGTACAAACTCAAAACTATTTTGTACAAACATTTTTTTTTCTGGGATTTAGCAATCCTGTGAATCACTAAACTAATATTTAGTTGTATGACCACAGTTTTTTAAAACTGCTTGACATCTGTGTGGCATGGAGTCAACCAACTTGTGGCACCTCTCAGCTGTTATTCCACTCCATGATTCTTTAACAACATTCCACAATTCATTCACATTTCTTGGTTTTGCTTCAGAAACAGCATTTTTGATATCACCCCACAAGTTCTCAATTGGATTAAGGTCTGGAGATTGGGCTGACCACTCCATAACATTAATTTTGTTGGTTTGGAACCAAGACTTTGCCCGTTTACTAGTGTGTTTTGGGTCATTGTCTTGTTGAAACAACCATTTCAAGGGCATGTCCTCTTCAGCATAGGGCAACATGACCTCTTCAAGTATTTTAACATATGCACACTGATCCATGATCCCTGGTATGCGATAAATAGGCCCAACACCATAGTAGGAGAAACATGCCCATATCATGATGCTTGCACCTCCATGCTTCACTGTCTTCACTGTGTACTGTGGCTTGAATTCAGAGTTTGGGGGTCGTCTCACAAACTGCCTGTGGCCCTTGGACCCAAAAAGAACAATTTTACTCTCATCAGTCCACAAAATGTTCCTCCATTTCTCTTTAGGCCAGTTGATGTGTTCTTTGGCAAATTGTAACCTCTTCTGCACATGCCTTTTTTTTAACAGAGGGACTTTGCAGGGGATTCTTGAAAATAGATTAGCTTCACACAGACGTCTTCTAACTGTCACAGTACTTAGAGGTAACTCCAGACTGTCTTTGATCATCCTGGAGGTGATCATTGGCTGAGCCTTTGCCATTCTGGTTATTCTTCTATCCATTTTGATGGTTGTCTTCCGTTTTCTTCCACGTCTCTCTGGTTTTGCTCTCCATTTTAAGGCATTGGAGATCATTTTAGCTGAACAGCCTATCATTTTTTGCACCTCTTTATAGGTTTTCCCCTCTCTAATCAACTTTTTAATCAAAGTACGCTGTTCTTCTGAACAATGTCTTGAACGACCCATTTTCCTCAGCTTTCAAATGCATGTTCAACAAGTGTTGGCTTCATCCTTAAATAGGGGCCACCTGATTCACACCTGTTTCTTCACAAAATTGATGACCTCAGTGATTGAATGCCACACTGCTATTTTTTTGAACACACCCCTTTCAACTAATTCAACTAATTGCCCAATTGCACAGCCTTAAGAGCGTGCATATCATGAATGCTGGGTCTCATTTGTTTTCTGAGAATCTACTGAACCTACTGGTAACTTGTTTGCCACGTAGCAATAAAAAAATATACGAAAAACCTTGATTATTCTGGTTAGTCACATTGTACTGCTATTATTTTGAACAATACTGTATATATATATAAATCTCTGATTGTATTCTATATGCATTTCTTCTTTTCAAGAGCAACTCAGGTTTTATTTATTTGATGATATGCATATCAAAGTGTGTGCTTAATCAGAAGCCAAACAGTTGGAATCCTGCAACTGCCCATTTTGGCGTGAACGCATTGCAGAGCATTATTGGCCACCCACACACACTGGCTCAGCTACTTTTGGCTGTTCTTTTGTCATTTATGTCTCTTTATCTTAGCTGTCTTTATCAAGGCCGTTCTCTAGTTGAGAATCCTTCTGAAAGCTCATGTTTACTCGTGTACCCTATACAAGAGCCAGATCATAAGGCTTTAATTTCTATAAATGCAGCTTGTGCTCTTGTTTTTTAGGCACGACACACAGATAGGTATGTAATACTTTGGCCTTGATTTTCGCTTTTTAAGACATGTTCCATTAAAACTATATTTTATTAAATTCCATCGCTGTGAAAAATGATAGTCTTTTATTTTACTGCACAATTTTGTATTTGTTTTTTAAAAGATTTGAAGGGTTCAGATTGCCCCTTTTGGAGTTTTTTTTTTTTTTTTTTTTTAAGAATGAGATCATAATTTTTTGGGTGTGCAGATTTATGTGGTATCCTTTTAAAACATTCACTGTCTGATCTGTGTATTTCATGTGCCACATAAGAGAACACACGTGTAAACAGCTCCACCTGCTGTCTCACTTCTGGACGTTTTAAAACTGCAGATTGCTCACAGTTGGCCTCCTCACATACGAGTAGTTGGAGAAACCGTATTTGCACAGATGAGGAAACAGCTGCCTGAACAGTATGAGTAATAGAATATATGTTCACTTTGACTTAGTGGGTTTTTATGGAGCTTATAATATGAATTTTTAAAAAAGCCTATTAAAAAAAGGATCCAACCACAGGTGATCTTTAATTCATTGTTAAGAAACTGTTCCCTAGTGACTATATTGATTCAACTGAAAGCAAAATCGCAGACAAAAACAAAACACGCATTTCAATGAGTGTCCAGTGACAATTTATTAGTCCACAACACAACAAAATCAGTTGCACTTTATTTTAAGGTGTCCTTGTTATACCAGTTACATGTAGGCATATTATTTTTATAATAACAATAAATTGTGCATAATTACATGTAAGTAACCCTAAACCAAATCCTATACCCATACAGTAAGTATACATGTAGCTCATTAAGAGTACTATTACTCACAGTAAATGTATAATAACACTGTTACAGGGACACCTTAAAATCAAATGTAACCCAATATCACAGTGAATGTAGACGTATTTTGTGTTTAATGACAACATGAAATGAATGATATGTTACTGTCCTTGCTTGTCCCCGTGCAGTGTGAGTTGTAGGCTACTGTAGACTGTGTTAGCTGGAGAAGCTGAAGCACACGGCCTGGAGTGAGTCACATCTCAGGAACTCACGGTTCTACTCTACATAAATAATTCACTTAGCAAACTCCGCATTTGCGTTGTTTTTCTGTTTGACTCTATACTCTGCGGTTGTGGATGGAAATTCTGTCATCATTTACTCGCTCTCGTGTGGTGACTTCACGGTGGATAGCAGAGAGTGCGGCGGGGCTTGGGAACAGGGGCTCTGTGGGAGCTCGTCTACTCGTGGGTTAAACCGCCTCAGCTAGTGCGGTACAGGCAACATAATCCTAAAAAACAGGTCACAACGCATTATTGCTTACTTATAACCGCATAGCAGGAAACGCAAGCCTGAGGCGGAATCTTAATGTGTTTTTCCCACAGCTTAAACCAAAAATGACGCTAATTAGTGAATAAAAAGTAGTTCAGTAGGGTTAACGTTACATAAATTTTACATTTTTTCCCCCTCAAAAATACTACTCTGAATTCAATGGAGTGCCACATCCAACTTCTAGTCTAATTTGGTATTAAATAGGCTAAGTATTTAAATAGTTCCCTGAAATTGCTTTAAAAAGTGGATGTCGTTGCATAATTCTTACGTTAACTTTCGAAATCAATGACTCATTGCTTGGACGCTTCTGTCGATTTTTCTTGATCAACTTCAATCAGCCCAAACTTGTCTATCGTTTCAGCCACAAGAGAGCGCTGTTCTCAATCACTAAATTACCACTTTGCGGAAGTTCATATTCATTTGGCCAGAGTCTGACCATATTGTGTCCAAGTGATTAAATACCGGACCGTAGCTGGGGTTAGCGGGCCCTGTTTGAAATTTTTTCATTTGTATGTTTGTTCTGTTTATTTACTTGTCCTATTTACACACTGTTTAAAGGGTTAGTTCAGCCAAAAATGAAAATGATGTCATTAATGACTCACTCTCATGTCGTTCCAAACCCGCGAGACCTCCGTTCATCTTCAGAACACAGTTTAATATATTTTAGATTTACTCCGAGAGCTTTCTGTCCCTCCATTGAAAATCTTTGTACGGCAGGCATGTACTGGCCATCGGGACTACCGGGAGATTCCCGGTGGGCCGCGGTCTGGTTGGGCCGGTGGGTTATGTATTTTGTTTTTAAATCATTATCGCAAATATATTCGTAAGTATATTTTTGAACAGTCCAATTACGGCCTTAACGTGTCTCTCTCTTGAAGCCGCAATATGCTTTTTTTTTTTACGTTAGTCACAATAATTTATTTAAAACATTACAAAAAGCAGTATAAAGAACAGATAAAACTACGCGTGCGCATGATGCTGATGCGAGCTGCGAGACGTGACATCACGTGTTCACTGCTCATTGGCCAATCAGAATCAAGGTCTAGCCTTGAAAAGCGGCCGCTTTACAACCGCGACGAAATTCAATATGTTAAATAATAAAATATCTAACTTAAGCGTAAAGGAGGGGCCGAACGTTGAGAGAGAGAAAACGACAAGCACTTGAGGCAGATGCCACCAAATGTGTCAAGATAAATAAATTATTTGCTGGAAGGCAAAATACTTCAGTGAAGACGTCAGCAGGGCGGGACTTGACTGCTGAGGTAAGACAGAAAAATAATGACACACGGAGGCTACTGCATTGTTTTGTTTCAAAAAGTTAGGATATTCCAGCTGTAATATGCCACCACTCACTGATCTATATAAATTACATTTAAAATTCTCAGCTCTCAGGTTCTGTCTATTTTATTACAAAATTCAGACAATACCGTTTTGGCGTAAAAAAAAATGTGACGTGGCAGATCGCTGTAGCGCCTCAGTTCAAGTAAATCGATCATCTGTTACTTTCTGTTTAAAGATACAGTACAACTTACAGAAATGTATATATGCCTCAGAAATAATATCGATCAGTCATCAGTCAAAACAGCAGGAGAACAATTATTTCACAGAATGTTACATTTACCTCAAGAAAGCCCTTTAAAGGCCATAGCAAGGTTAGTTGAGATTGAAAAATAGCCATAAGAAAGGAATATTTTGCTAAATATGTGCACTATAGTACATATTTATTATATTTTCATTTTTTTTTACATTTTTATTACTGACTGTTCACTTGTCTTCATTAATGTTTGAACTTAATAGTTAGTGTTTATTGTGGTATTGAAATTAGAATTGTGAAATGAGATTGCAGCTTATTTACAAAGAAAACAATAGCAATTTTATTTTTATCTTTGTTTATGTATTTATTTTTGGCAGGGCAAGAAAAGTTCTGAACCCTAGCATTGAGCTCTGCATTTGAATAAAGTGATGTGACATTCAGCCAAGTATGGTGACCCACACTCAGAATTCGTGCTCTGCATTTAACCCATCCAAAGTGCACACACACAGAGCAGTGAACACACACACACTGTGAACACACACCCAGAGCAGTGGGCAGCCATTTATGCTGCAGCTTTTTAAAGGCCTTTGATTATGTTATGAAAAATGTAAAATAAATCACTACACAACGTTCTTTGTCTTAATTACTCTTTTATTTTATTGTAGATCAGTGGTCTTTATAAATCATGTTTACTGTAGATCAGTGGTCTTAATACTAGCCTACTATAAGCAGCCAACAGGTCAGAGGTAATTTGTGTGAATTAATATAAAAAAAAAACAAGTGTTATGTTGCAGCACATGAAATATAGTTACAGCAGAAATTGTGTACCCTAAGCATTAATATTTTATTAGAATAATAAGAAGCACATAAATTGAGACCTTTGGATATTTAAAATAAAGCCTGATAAAATAATTTACATTTTCTTTGTTTATTATTTTCATAGTTTTTTCTTGGTTTTGATGGTAATACATTCTAATCAGTAATTTTACATCCAGATTAATGTATGTATAGACATGTAGTGTGTGTGTGTGTGTGTGTGTGTGTCTGTGTGTGTGTGTGCGCGCACGCATGTTTACATGCATGGTGGGTCGGTCTGGTTGAAGTCCAGGGCTGATTTTTTGTCCCAGTCCAGCCCTGTTGTACGGTATACTGTACATGTCCAGAAAGGTAAGAAAAACATAATCAAAGTAGTCCATGTGACATCAGAGGGTCAGTTAGAATTTGTTGAAGCATCGAAAATACATTTTGGTACAAAAATGACAACTTTATTCAGCATTGTCTTCTCTTCCGGGTCTGTTGTGAGCGCGTTCACGGTCCTGTTGACGTATGACGCTACTGACATGTTTTCTGGTGCTGAATGCATCCAATGTAATACGTATCCAATATTTTCTCAACTGTTTATTTCACTTAAGTGATAACCGACTGTTTTTTCGAACATACTTTCCAAGATGACTACACTATTTTGACACATTTTGTATGTATTTGTCAGTACAAGAGCAAAAAATGCAAATTGGGTGTTCAAGCGTTTTGAGACACCTCTCTCTGCGTGAGCCCTGAACACCAGAACACAGTGGGTCCTGAATTGAGCTTTTTCACATTCTTTTCTGTTTGTTTAAACTGCGATTTGTATTTGTTCGTTCAGGTGAAGGGGAAACGTCGAGGAGAACTTCGTAAAGGAGAGCTTGGTTCAGTGTTGCTGTCTGTGGGACGCGGCTCTCTCTCCACGTGCGCACCGAACACAGCGCACGAGTAGCGATCTATGTAATGAATGCTTTAAACTCTTTTGAATGTTCAAATTGGCAAGTGGCAAGACATAAAAACACGTGAAAATAATAAGCTTTCATGACAACCCCCGCCCCCACCACCACCACCACCACTAGCAACGGCCCTAATAAAATACAAGCCTAAATGAGGCAGAGACACACACACAAAGTATTAAGTAGTCTATAAGAGGGGGAGGGGGGGTTAAAATAAATTACAATAATGTGGAAAAGTCATTAGCCGATGATAGGCTACTGTGGAACTGTGTGGCATTACTGTAGAACTGCTGTTTTTCCAATACTTCTCTCTAATGGGTGACTATAGAGGAAGGGTATGTGAAGGAAATAGATATTTGGTTCTTGAGAAATAAAAGTAACTGTTAGTTGCTGTTTTCATGACTGCATAACAGTGATCTCCTTTTGTTTGTTTTTTCAGCCACATAATAATCAGTGAATAACTGGGACTGTATTCAAATATTCATGGTAACAATGCAATCAGTCTGTATGTGTACATGGGAAGTTAGTGTGACTTGATCCTTCCTTCTGTTGAATAAATGACCAGTACAACTAAGATTATTTTAATGTAGTTTTGCTTTAAGTATAAATCACTGGGAGGGTTCTCACAGTATTCAGTGCCAGATGTTACACTGCTGCTGTACTGAAGCCAATGATTGCTATACCATGAGAGACTTTAGTAGGCCTTCCTAGAGCTCAGGGAATGTTCCCAGCTGTTCCCCTTGATGACAGCCCCACACAACTTTAATAAAAATAGCCTCTGTTTCCTCTGAAATTTTGAGTGTCATCATAAGAGCCCTTATTTACTAGGGAAATACATTTTTATAGTAGACCTTTCCCATCGTTTAAAGGACTGGAATAGCTTGTGGGAGCTAAATATAAATGCTGATTGCAAAATGTGATTACACTAGCTGGCAAAGGTACAGTCTGTTTCTTAACTGATTTTTTTTTTTTTTTTAGAAGCGATAGGCTTTGTGTGTGCGTGCTTGTGCGTGTGTGAAATTCATAACTGGAATAATGTGCAATGAATCCCTTTTGTTGTTAATATAGTAACAAATGAAAAACAATAGCCGAAAGAAATGTGCTTTTTCTTTCATATTCAGAAAGGTAATTTTAGCTATTCTTTAGACTTAGAGCATTTAAATATAAAAAAGTGAAAGGTAAGGATTTGGTTAATGATTTTTAAATAAGAAACATGTTCACGAGATATCCAATGTGAAATAAAAAAGGCAGCTATTCTTCTCAAATTTAATGTTTACATTACGTTTTGTATAATTATTTTTTAATTCCTGTCATATGCACATAAACTGACAGTCACCACTGATAAGCTACTAAATACTGAATTTTCTGTAAAGTTGCTTTGCAATGACTTATATCGTAAAAAGTGCTATTCAAATAAACTTGAATTGAATTGAACAGAATTTTATATTACAATAAATGCATATAAAAAGCCAGGCTTTTAATGCCATGACAAATAATTTTATTTTAATGACACGTGCTATACTGCATGGGAAATACTGTCATGCGGAAAGAACAATCAGTGCTTATATCTGAACATTTTCTCATAAAATGAGAGAGCTGCATGTTGTTCCTCATTCCCATACCAGCATCACTGATGAGATCCATAGCAGGCTGCCAATGAAACACCTTGTTTACTACGTAATGTCCTGCAGGAGTAAGACAAGTGCTGAAATATTTAAAGTTATTGTTAAAATTTTAAATAACACTGGTAATTTTCATAAAGTTTGAAGCTGAACATCATGCAGATAATTCCCAGGTCTCATAAAACATTGAAATGTTAAACTTGTAGAGATGAAATCATATGAATTAAGCAATGTGTGTCCCCATCATCATCAATAAAACACACAGTATGACAAAATGCACAAGAGAAACTCATTTACTACAACTGTAGAGCAAAAACACTCCAAAACCTGCGTTCCATAACCTACTATAATCACATCAATAATGATACTGTATAATAATAATGATTTTGATTGAATCAAGAAAGAAAAACAATATTAAACTAAAAATATTGTTTATCAGTGGCATAAAGAAAGCCATGAATGTAAGTCAAGAAAATAGAAGAAAATAAAGTCAACTGTCTAGGCTGCTATTTTTAACCTCTGGGTTACAGGGTAGTTTAATCTTTTTTTTATTTGATTAATAATCATTAGAGGTGTGACATTTATATGAACATTTTCAAAAGTAGGATATAAAAAAATATTCGTTAGTACTTTATATGTTTATAATATAGAATTTTAATATAATACTATATATTTATATTATAGCCTAAACTCTTGCAAATAAACAACTTCTGCTACTCTAAGCGTTCCAGTAAGGAAATAATGTTATCTATCTTGGAGCGAGTAATGTCATAAGGCAATTTCTTGTAGAAAGTCTAGTTTTATGTTGTAGATAACGCTGAACTAAAATGAACCTAAAGAGATTGTATTATTCGGGGTCGCTTATAGTGAGGCAGACAGTTACTCATTATGAATTCCTTGGTGAGTTGGTTCCTCTCTGCGTCACAACGGAGTCCCTCCGCGCGCCCTGCTGTGAGCTGCGGGTTAAGTTGGGCGTTCACTTTCCGTCCGCATGACATCATCTCGAAAGGGTTTTCTCGCACTATAAACCGGCTGTTGTCTCCAACGCTGGAGTTAGGCTACTGAGAGCGCAGTCGCTGCTATCAAACCATAGACTGTCGTATCAAACACGCTACGTCTCGGAAACAGTATCGCCATGTCTTCATACGCGTCTTCAGACTCTCGCCGCGTCAGTCCCGCCGTGAGCGGCGTCAAGTTTGATACGGCGCACCGCAAGAAAGCATCGCCGAACATCTTCGAGAACGTCAACCAAGACGTCCTGGTGAAACTCTTCGAGAAAGCAGGAGACCTGCAGGCGGTGGAGAGAGCCAGGAGCATCCTCGCGCTGCAACAGGATCCCGAGGGCATCTCCAAAGCGCTCATGGCCCTTCAGCAGGACAAGAAGGACAAATTTATGCTCATTACCGGACTGACGCGCCAGGTGCTGAGGTTTCGTTGAGGGAAGTTGTTGTTTGGGAAGCTGTGCAGATGTGTGCACGGAGAAAGAATCCGTGATCACTTACTCTATACTGGAGCCTGGTGTTCCTCAAGGCTTTGTGCTAGGGTCCTTACAGAGTCATGCTGGTGTGCTGTGAAAATACAGAAAGAGGAGACCGAACTGATCCAGGGCCAGAAAGTTGAGCTCAAAGACACCATGGAGAACTTTGAAATATGGACTGAAGCCCCTGGTCAAATTTGCTTAGGTTCAGTATCAACAGTGTTTGTATTGTCATGTTACAGTCTGCTTAAAAAATAAATTTTTTTGACAATCTCATGGTTCTTGCTTTTCTTAAAATGTGTTTTCCTTGCCAGTTCCTCAATATGAGTCAACACTCTGATAATAAATATGTGAAATTTTGCTGAAAGCATTTAATGAATGGATGTCTGCAGGGTGTTTTCTAAGTAGTTTTCAGCTCCATCTGTTAATTTCAGAGTTGACAAAACAGCCATATCTTGTTCATTGACACATGCATAAAATGTTCGGCTACCAAAATAAAATGAGGATAGTAATCAAAAAATTCAGTGAAAGAAAATATAGACATAATTGCTTATTAGACAAGATACTGATATTAATTATAATAGGCTTGTATCTGCAGGATAGAGACTGTTGCTTAATTTTTAAACTTGTTAATAAATAACCTATTCAGTCTAAATGAAGTAACTTATGATTTTAAGGTGTTCTCACATTTACCAATGATCGGCAAAATTTCACGGGCTAAATCTAGTCAAGAATCCAAGTGATTGGGAATGTTACATGAGAGAAATAATTTTTTATTTATTTTTTGCATGTACAGGTGTCCTGTTGAGTTTATTATTAGTATTTCATTTTTTTGCACACAAATTTGCAGCTTTAACTTCACACTAATGGACAATAAGGTACTTAGCGAGCTGCAGTTCTGTCATCTGCCCCTTTAAAAGCTCAAGATATTTATAGTTGGGTGGATTCTGATTGGCAGGTAGATCTCCAGGACCAAGATTGGGCACCCCTGATATAAAACAACCTTTAGTGCAAACATAGTAAATATATTCCAGACAGAGAATGAATCATTGTCCTTTACACTTTCTATTAACATATTTTAAATGAAGCTTGTAAATTAGTCAATAAGACTTGTTGGACATTTGCACTCAATGTAACAGAAATATGTTTTCCGAAAAAAAAAGAACACTTAAAAAATAATTTTTTAGAGCTAGTAGGCCTATTGTTTTATAGTGAGCAAACTATTTGATGTGCGAAATCTTTTCAGCCAAATTTCCACGCTAAATCAGCAGAGTCCCAGCCGATATCATGGAACTAATCGTGTCTGTTCTCTGAGATAAGGGTGTTGACAGCCTGAGCCGCCCGTTGCTGTTATCCATCAGGAACAGTCACTTAGTTCTAGTTTAATCCAGTTTTCACATGCTCTTAAAGGTAGATGTCAATATGGGCCAGAAATACGAAATAGTTTTAAGTAAGTAATAAATAGCATATGACCTATATTACAAGTTTTAGTAGTGTGGCCCTTCTCACATGCTTTATTTCATGACACAAAAGCAAAACAGTTTTACCAAAATTACGTTTAGGGACCAAAACTATTGTTTACTGTTGGATTGACTCTATAATGAAGTTAAAAGCTCAGATTTTCTTTGTCTCTAGAGGTATTATTACTACAATGGCAGTTTATTTACAGTCAAACAGAGGATCACATTACCCTGAGTCTAATCTATCTGTCTGTACTCATTTAGTTTGGCTTAAAATGCTCTCAAATTACTTTTTGTTTACAGACCCAGCCACATTAAAGTGATTTGAAGCTAAGAAAGCTGAGAGTAGACTTTTTTTTTTAGGTATATATTCTCAAAAACAAAAGTAAGGTGGCGCAAGGTCTTGTGCAATAATTATTATTGTTCATTTTATTATAAATAACCTTGTTTATTACCTAATAATATTGTTGTATTTAAATGTATACATTTAATATACAGGTGCTTCTCAAAAAATAAGAATGAGAAAAAGTTAGTTTATTTCAGTAATTCAACTCAAATTGTGTTCTCATGTATTAAATACATTTAATGCACACAGACTGAAGTAGTTTAAGTCTTTGGTTCTTTTAATTGTGATGATTTCAGCTCACATTTAACAAAAACCCACTAATTTACTATCTCAACACATTAGAATAATTCATAAGACCAAAAAAAAAAAAAATTAGTGAATTATTGGCCTTCTGGAAAGTATGTTAATTTACTGTTATTGTACTGGGTAGGGGCTCCTTTTGCCTTCAGCTCATCTGCATTTTTTGGTCCCTTGTTTCTCATTTTCCTCTTGACAATAGCCCATATATTTTATATTGGGTTCAGGTTTGGTGAGTTTGCTGGCCAGTCAAGCACACCAACATCATGGTCATTTAACCAACTTCTGATGCTTTTGGCAGTGTGGGCAGGTGCCAAATCCTGCTGGAAAATGAAATCAGCATCTTCAAAAAGCTGGTCGGCAGAAGCAAGCATGAAGTGCTACAAACTTTCTTGGTAAACGGGTGCAGTGACTTTGGTTTCAATAAACACAATGGACCAACTCCAGCAGATGACATTGCACCCCAAATCATCACAGACTGTGGAAACTTAACACTGAACTTCAAGCAACTTGTGCTATGAGCTTCTCCACCCTTCCTCCAGACTGTAGGACCTTGGTTTCCAAATGAAATACAAAACTTGCTCTCATCTGAAAAGAGGACTTTGGACCACTGGGCAATAGTCCAGTTCTTCTTCTCCTTAGCCCAGGTAAGATGCCTCTGTTGTTCAGGAGTGGCTTAACAAGAGGAATACGACAACTTTAGCTGAATTTCTTGATACATCAGACCCCAGCCTCAGTCCATTCCTTGTGAAGTTCACTCAAATTCTTGAATCGATTTTGCCTGACAATCCTCATAAGGCTGCGGTTCTCTCGGTTGGTTGTGCATCTTTTTCTTTCACATTTTTTCGTTCCACTCAACTTTCTGTTAACATGCTTGGATACAGCACTCTGTGAACAGCCAGCTTATTGGCAATTCATTTTTGTGACTTACACTCCTTGTGAACGGTGTCAATGATTGTCAGCAGTCTTCTCCATGATTGTAGCCTAGTGAACCAAACTGAAAGACCATTTTGAAGGCTCAGGAAACCTTTGCAGGTGTTTTGAGTTGATTATCTGATTGGCATTGTCACCATGTTCTTATTTGTTGAGAGAGTGAATTGGTGGGTTTTTGTCAAATGTGAGCCAATATCATCACAGTTAAAAAGAACCAAAGACTTAAACTGCTTCAATCTGTGTGCATTGAATTTATTTAATACATGAGTTTCACAATTTGAGTTGAATTACTGAAATAAATGAACTTTTCCTTGACATTCTAATTTACCAAAAAAGCACCTGCATTTACAGCTGAAGTCGAAAGTTTACATATACCTTGCAGAATCTGCAAAAAGTTAATTATTTTACTAAAATAAAGGAGATCATACAAAACACAGATTAGTACTGACCTGAATAAGATATTTATCATAAAAGATGTTTACATATAGTCCACAAGAGAAAATAATAGTTGAATTTATAAAAAATGACCACGTTAAAGTTTACATATTTGGTTCTTAATATTGTCTTGTTACCCAAGTGATCCACATTCTGTTCTTCATGAAATTCCTTCAAACTCACCGGTTTTGTACTTACTCTGAGGATACAGGGTGATTATAATACCTTTACGTATGCCACACCCTGCAGGCAAATAACAAAAAAGTAGATTTTTTCTATAATCCAGAAAACTTAATTCAGTGACAGTAAGAAATCGGAAACCCCTAAAGATGTCCCCCATGGTCCATTAATTGGTATTTCGGTATGATCTGTCCTGGAAGCAGATTTGCAGAATCACCAGAATATACTTTAATCTACTAGAAATAATGATTTCAGAAGAGATCAGAATGAATCAAATATAACAATTTTAAGTTGTATCACGCCAATTGCATAACAAAACAATTAAAAGCCAATTCAGAGTTAAATTCCATTCCAATTCAAATAAATACATAACATAGATTGCTCAGAGACTGAATCTAAGAAATGCAGATAGACACACAGCAATGTCTGGTGCAAAGCTCCAGAGATTCACATACACTGTGTGAGGGTTTTCTGGCGACAGAATCCCCAAGCAATGTTTTGTCAAATCTGTTACATTAAAGACCTATTGGTTTGTTAGGATCTCACTGCCCTGGGGTCGCACCTGGCTGGAGATTTGTAAACCAATGCTATCTCACAATCAAATCATACATATTTTATGAGGTGGCTAATGTGTATGAATTCGTATGACCTCACTCGTACAGTTTTTTACGATTTGTATAGACCCCTGTGATGGGTAGGTTTGGGGGCGGGGTTAGGTGTAGGTCATTCACACGAATTCATACGAATTGTGCAACTCTTAAAATACGTACAATTTACACAAATCGCAAATCATATGAATTTGTACGCAATGGCACCGTCGGAGGTGCAACAATCAGAAATGCTTAGCAGGCAGTCACTTGCCTGTGCTACTATCTATGTACAAATTCATACAAGTTAGCCACCTCGTAAAATATGTACGAATTGCTGTGAGATCAGGCTGGGTAAACAGTCTCACAGCTGACACACCCCGTCCTCAGCAGAACACAATTCTAAAAGTCGTCCATCTTATTCATAATATAAATGACTATTGTGAAATTGAGACCATTTTACCAATCACAGACCTTTAAAATGATACCAAACATGAAGGGGAAAAAACAACAGGTTCACAAGATACAAGATAAGTGGTATATACATATTTTAAACATTTTGGGGGGAGAAGGGTAAGAGAGGGCAGAGGGGAGAAGGGGGTCATAAATGAGCAAGGGTACGGTGGTGTTTGCTCTCTTTGGAGATCTCTTCTCCAGATTAGTTTTATTGTTTTGTTACATGGCATCTGTTTTGTGTGAGTTCCTGACGTTTTGGATGCGTGAGGAAATCATTTTTACACCTTACATATTTAAATGTGTACATGTAATTTATTGTAATTTATTAAATTAAATTAAATTATTAATATATATATATATGGAAAATGTATTAAATAATGTAACATATAGTAATAACCTGTTTTATTATTATTATTAACAATAATAATAATAATAACCTTGTTTATAACTCAATATTATTGTATTTAAATGTATACATGTAATATGGATATTTTAAATAATAATGTATTAAATAACTTACATATATTTAATAATAGTAATAATATTTATTAATAAAAATAACAACCTTGTTTATAACCTAATAATATTATTGTAATTAAATGTATACATGTAGTAAGTCTATATTTAATAATAATGTATTAAATAAATTACATATATTTAATAATAGTAATATATGTATTATTATTATTATTATTATCATCATCATTATTATTATTTCAATTAAATTCAGGTCAAGTTTATTTGTATAGCGCTTTTTATGATAGAAATCATTACAAAGCAACTTTACATAACATTAAATGTCTACAATATTTAGTAGTAGCTTACCAGTGGTTATTGTCAGTTTATGTATGACAGAAAGTTTCAGAAAAATTAATACAAGATGTAATCAACCAGATAATTAACATTATTAACAGAAATTATTATATAATGCAGGCACACTTGTAGCACAATTATATTGTGATTTTGTTGGGTATTTTTCTTGTTGCATGCTGAAAACAATTCCACAGAATGCCACAGATTCCAGGTTAAACCAGCTGTGGATTGATGAGAAAGGGGAACTTAAAGTTCAACTAAGAGCTGTGTCATACATTATCTTTTTATCAGTCTGGGGGCAGTGCTGTGTTTCATTGTGAGTCACTCTGGACAGTGACCCTTACAGTGAATCAACACAAGGCACAATCACACAATCACCAGCTCTCTGAATTGTCACATTCATTTAAAGTTTCATGGTTAATGTCATTTTCATTAGACTGATACAATTGACACAATCTTATTACACTATGAACTTACAATTGACAAAATCAGTACTGTATGATGATGAGTAATACAGATGGGTTCTCTCTTCTTAATGCCTCTTGGCACGAAACTCTTCCTTGGAAATGAAAGTAAGATGGAAAAAATTCCCAAAGATAGACTTCGTAGGTATATTAGGCTATTCATACCCTTGGTCCTGTCTGGCTGACTGAGATCTGCCTTTGTGTGTGTGTGTGTGTGTGTGTGGGTGTGTGGGTGTCTGTGTGTGTGTATGTGTTTGTGTGTGTGTGTGTGTGTGTGTGTGTAAAACAAGAGAAAATATATTTTTAGGCTATTTATGGTTTCTCAAATATAAAACCTGATATTCTTTAAAATAAATTCTTAACCTCTTTATTACAACTGTTGTATTTGCAGTACTTTTTAAACTGCAGTTTAGATTTAGATCTTAAAGCAGGCATCTTGTGGTAAAAGTGTCCCTCCCTTGTGTTTACTCTGAGTGGATCTCCACAGGCCGCGATAAACAGTGAAAACTGTCATGCATTCTGCTGATTAAAGTTCAGCCTCAAGATATTTCCTGCAAGTTCATTTAACTGGTAGCTGGAATGCTTTCCTCTTGAGGTTATTCTGTGCCATATTTATCTAGTTCTTCTGAATACAAATAGGTTTTTTTTGCCTCTTATAATTGGCCTTCGGTATTTTTGAAAATGTAATGCTATGCACTCTTTGATATGTGGCACCACATTTTAAAAAGGTCAAAATTACAATAAACAATAAAAAAAAAGGAAACATATGAATCTTGTCCTGGGGAAAAGCAAAGGAAAAACTGAAAATTGGGCAAAACCACATTAAACATCCTGGTTTTATGTTGTCAGTAAAAAAATAAAAAATAAAAATAAAAAAGCTTTCCAGTTGTCTTATACTATTATAGTCTAAAGCAAACGAGATTGGACTGTGTTTAGACGTCTTGATGTATTTCAATACGTCTGGTTTGATTAGACTCTTGTTAATTTGTAAATGATTCGTTTTGTGCAGTCATTCGACTGGTTTTCTATCCAAAATTTTGCACATGCCTCCACCTTCTGGATAGTAAAGGATTTGCACTTTTGTATGTGGTGTACTTTGTGGTGTACTTTGTACTGTGGCATGTCCTCCACTTTTTTTTAGTGAGAACAACACTTTGTTGCTAAATACAGTTGCTGGGAAAAAATATAGATCATCTATTACGGAAAACAATCACATCCATACATTGACTTAAACTAAATGAATGAAAAGCCACTGAGAATAAAATTAATTTGTTTTATGTTCCACAGAAGAAAGAAAGTGATACACATTTTAGAGCATTTCGATGGTAAATCATTTTTGGATGAACTTTCCCTTTAACTATGATTTATCCGTCCGCCTGTCCATCAGTCGGAATGAGCAAAGTCCAGTCCTCCGTGAATTTACTTCAGCTTTTATAGCCAATAAATACAAAGTAACCACAGTCCTCAAACCGAAGAAATGCTCCAACATGCAGCAGCCAACATATGGAAGAATTTTAGCCTCCCTCGGATTCTCCGGGAATGAGTAAAAACAAGTTTACAAGCGGATCTCTGTAATAACTGACTGACAGCATGACTATCACGGTCTGTTTAGTGGCTTGTTTTTACCACAGCAATTTGCAATGGTCAAATTAAAGAAGGGAGCCGGTTCATCTAAAAAAAATAAGTAAAGATTGTCAGACTTTGAAAAGCAGAACAACATACAACATGAATCCTTGGTTTTATCTGCTAGATATAATGAAAATTTGCTTTATTGCTCGATGATGTCCAACTTATGCAAATTAACCATGGTTTTTAGTCAAAAAGTAGAAATGTTTTTACTACAAATACCCCAGTTTTACTACAAATACCATGGTTAAACTACGGTTAGCATTGAAAAACCATGGCTAATTTGTGGTTACCATGGTTTAATTATATGTTATTTATTTTTTTAAACATGGTTAATATTGAAAGGGCCGTTAAAACTGAACAGTTTACATCACTGCCATGGCTGAAACTAGCCAAATGACTTTATTGTAGTTAATTACAGATTACTGAGTGATGATTACAGACCCAGATAGCACATGTACGTAGACGTCTGCAAGATGTCTGTTAAAGATCTCTTGATCTGGAAAGCATCTGCGGTGTTCAAACATCTGACAGACATCTTAAAGATGTCAGTTTTACATAAATTCTAAATCACAAACATATTAAAGACATACAGTACGTCTATCTGACATCTAATAGATATCTCCGACATATTGCAGGTGAACTCTTGAAAAATACGTCTTGCAGATGTAAATTCAGAGGCCTGCGACATGCATGTGTGCTATGGGGATACTTTTTAAAAATTTAGCTTTTACCTCACAAATTCAATTCATATGACAGAACAATGTTGGCTTCTTGTACACAACATTTTCATATCCATAACCCTCTATATGCTATTATTTAAAGGTAAATGAGCTGTATACACTATCAATGGCCCTTATATGACATATATTTGAATAATCAATCATGATCAGATGCATAATGAGCTGGACCCTCAGAAATACGGACTCACAGCTGCAATTTGCTACAGAAAAACTTAATCAAACTGCAGTGGTTAAACTGGCTTATTTTATTAACTAAAACTGCATTTCAATATTATGCCACCTTAATTCTGTTTTAAGATTTCAGTAACTGTACTTTCTCATAGCATGATGAAACCTGCTAAAATGTAGATTTTGAGAAACTTTCTCAGTACATCAGAAAACAGTCATCAGATCTATCTTACAAAAGAGACCCCTCCGGGCCCTTCACAGATCCAGCCACTGTCTGTTGGGAATCACTTGCAATCCATTTTATTTTTAAAGACTGTCTGACGTCATTCCTTTTATCTTTAAAGCCCTGTGGGTCCTCTTGCCATGCACATTATTCTAGCAGAATGAAAAACACTATGAAAAAGGCCTTTGGGAAACACCGAGACGTTTGTTTCTGTTGTTTGCTTCTCATTCCAGTACAAAATCAACAGTGGCACTTGCCAAATAAGTGTGAATAAGCATCACAACACTGTAAGTAGAGCATTCACACTGATAGAGTTTGAAGCTTCATGATAACGTAACATCATGAAAACAGGACTACTAACTGTATTTGTGTCAGAAGTGTTTTATTGTTTAGGATGTCATTTCTAAGAGACAAGGTATTTTAATAATAAACAATGCTAGGAACCTATCCTCATTTATAAAGGTCATTATCGGTTTGGGGATTATTCGATTATTTTGGCTTTTTTAAACGGAACAGTGCACACATGGAAATCGGCAGCATTTAGTCCTTTGTGAAAAGCACTAAAATGCATGATAGCAGACTATTAACGTTTTAATTTCGGTAATACTTCCTTATAGTAATTTCTTGGGTTTCTTTCTTTTACCGTCAATGCAAGAGATAGTAAATAGTTCATTTTCTATCTATTCATACAGCAGCTAATGTTGAAAAAGTGTTTGTAAAAACAATAATTGTCCTTCAGGTCATTACTTTTACTAGTATGCTGATTGAATTCTCATTTTAATATCATCCGAGAGCAATTCTCCCAGACTGTACTGTATGTACAAAATAAAACAAGAAAACCCAATCCATCTTTAGTGGACTACAGAGAGCTATAACCTTTGAGTTACAATTTGACTCTAATACAAAATGTTCAGTTCTTACACACACAAATTAAAATACATTTAAATTAAAATCTGAAATACAATTACAATCAAATCACGCCATTCGACATGCCTTAAATATATACATTAAAGTGATCAGGATGTGATTTTTTTTCTTTCTATTATGTACAAATTTAGCAAAAAGCACTTGTCCATTATCCATTGTCACTGTCCGAGTCTCTGGCTTTACTGGTCCATATCGCTGTCATTAACACAGTGGATCAAGAGAATATGAACTGATATCATTGTCATGTGCTGTCGTAAAGTTGCCTTGACTTCCACAGACAGATCCTCAAATAGTTTCAAGAGTAGAGATGAAATAGGGGAGCTTCATTAAACTTCATTTGTTCTTCAGGCTGAGAAAGAAGCAAAACAGATTTATGACATCACTCATGTGCTTTTACTCAGGCTAAAATGGAATTTAATTTTGGCAAACAAAAAATGCTAATGTAATAAAGATTTTTTTTTTTTTGTAGTATATTGTGAAACCTTAAACTTAAATTATTCAGTTGATGTGCTTTAGTGTTTTTTTTGTTAAGGACTACATTCACAATGTGATATTCTGACAGTTAAGTAGCTACATAACTTAGTTCAGGTTTACTTGTGCCATTCTGTGAAGATACAAAGTTGTACACTTCATTCATATTTTGTATAAATTGTTGCTTATTCGTACAAATTTATATGATCTCCGTCATTCATTGTCTTATTATCTACATGTGCCACATTTATGGTTATGTTTATGGGCGGAGCTTCATGTATTATTTTATTTCCATTTGAATCACATTGAACAAATTCAAAATAAATTGCTGCCTTGTAAAATGGTTACAATAGTTGTTTGTGCTGTTTTACGTACAGTATTTTGTCATTTACGCAAATTAAAAAAAAACTCTTAATCACTGAGCATTTTCATGAGTAATTTCATTAACACTGAGTGGAAGTGTGTGTGCTGAGTGACCCGAACAGAACTCCAGCAGTGACACCCATTGCTCTCTTATTGATCCATCATTGACTTTCCAATTCTGGTGTCCTGCACAAAACTGGCAGCAAACACTCAATTGAGCCGACGAGTCCCAGAGATTCAGACACTGGCATCCAGACAGATCTGTGACTCTTTGCACTCTGTCAAATCATTAGTTCCAATGTGTTTTTGAGGTTAATGGAGTGGGAACTCAAGGATGAACAAACTGGAACAACATAAAAAGCATGAAATGTAGTTGGCTAACATTTCCAAACTTTCTGTGAATGAGCCAAACTTTCTGTGAATGAGCATTATTTGAACCTTTGGAAAGATCCTCTGTTTTGAGTCTGAATGAGACACATTTGTTAATTTAAAGGGTAAAATAAGCTAAGGAAGAATTATCCATGTGTGCAATATGGATTATTGTGTGCAATAACACCAATGGATCCTCTGCAGTGAATGGGTGCCGTCAGAATGAGACTCCAAACGTCTGATAAAAATATCAAAATAATCACTAAGTAATCCACATGTCTCCAATCCTTCAATTAACATCTTGTGAAGTGAAAAGGTTGTTTATAAGAAACAAATCCAAATACAAGGTAAAATAAGAGTCCTCAGTTTTTTGCTTCTGGCAGTGAAAAAGTAATTTCATCTGAATAAGCAGAGAAATATGCACAGATCAACAGTTCAAAACAAATATGTCAGTGGATTTTGATGTGGGAAGACAACAGGAGATGTACTTTTTCACTGGAGGAAGCATTATTACAGTATAGATTATGGATTCATATTCTGGCCAGAAGCGATGGTTTAAGTGAATGATTAACACCTTGATGGATTTGTTTCTTATTAACATGCAGCTTTTCACTTCACAAGATGTTACATTAAGTGATGGCCTGTAGCCATGTGGATTATTATGATGTTTTAAACCGCCTGTTTGGGCTTTCATTCTGACGGCACCCATTCACTGCAAGAGAACCATTAGTGAGTGATGCAATCCAACAATTTTGAAATTTGTCTGGATAAAGAGTGTATAGTTTTTGGGTTAAGAAGATTTACATTTTTGGGTTAACTATTCCTTTAAAACATAAAACAGCTCCGGTAATGTATCATCCGCAGGGTCCTGTTTATTGAGGGTCGTCCTTGCTTCTCGTGCATGTATATGGACATCTCTGCGACAGCTTGGACACGTCTGGTGGTTCCCATCATCCGTCTCACATTCCTTCTGCTTCATCTCTACCTAACTAACATTCCATGCAGCCCAACACATGATGCTGTGACCTTGCCTGCTCCGCTGCAGGCTCCGAATGGAAACTGTGGCCCGTACGGTACCACGAGGACATGGTCCAGTCAGGCCGAATATTGATTTGGAGCAGATATCGATTGCATCTACAACACTCCATTAACTTCACTTGCATGAACATGATGCAAGTTAACACCTCGTGCCTGTTGATCTGAGTACTGCTTGTGCACAGTTTCACAGTCAGTGCCAGTCAGTGTCTGTTATGAATGGTTGGTGAATGATTCAACGACTCTTATTATGCTTTATTAAAATGAGTGTTTCGTGTAGAGATTATGATTATGTGAGTTACTGCTGGTTTACCTTTGATTCTGGTCTTTTTTTTGTCTCTGAATGATACTCACTTGTTCTGGTGTTTGGAGCCCTGGAGATGTGCGTGGTATTGTGCCACGGAGTTGAGCGTAACACTGCAGACCTCACACGTGTGACTCCGCTTCAGGCCTAAGAGCATACATAAATATAAACACATCTATTAGACTAACTCTGTTGATTCCAACAGCAAATGCCCTCAAATATCGCCTGAGGGTAAATATAATGCGCTATTTTGACAAACACCTACAGACAGCTAGAACCCTGAGCATTTGACCGTTTCTTCACCGTGCATGAATTACATGGATAAATAAGCATATAGCCTGAGCACAGCACATTCTTTCTCAAGCAAAAAACAAATAACATGATGGTGAATTGGTGAACATGTCTTTTTTGTTCTAAAATCAAAAGAATAAAAAATAAATTAGATTTTGCTTAAAGAAAAATAAAGGGCCACCTTAAGGACCATTCAAAAAAGTGTTACATAGCAGTCTGATAATTTAGTATATTTTTATGTATTTAAAATACATATGCAAGATATATGCAAACTTAAACTTCAGTAGTTATTGTGCTACCTTATAGATAGTGTATGTATGTTTGTATGTATACATGTGTAATATATATATATATATATATATATATATATATATATATATATATATATATATATATATATATATATATATATATAGGTTTTGAATTAAAAGCTTATTTTTTACAATATATAAGTGTTTTAATATATATCATATTAAAATGTGTTTTTTATCTTAACTTATTTTATATTTATATATTATATTAACTTATTATTATTATCATTTTTTATTATATTAGCATAAATGTTACTCTCTTTTTTGTTTAAAATTACCTTTAAAATGTGTACATACTAATGAGAATAACCATTTAGTCTAATGAAAATTACCAAAAAGAAAATATGCATAATTATAAAAATATTATGTTAAATAAATAAATAAAAAATCCCAATAGTCCCACATATAAGTGTAATTTTCTTTACGCTTTTCTTTATGCAAAATATAATATGCTTTTTTTTTTTGAGTGAATTATGACTTGGACTGGTTTTTCATCTCATATATAGCGCCCGGAAATGCAGACATCCCTGCTCCAGTAAACACAATATGCATGAAACCAAATATATATATTCCTCCTTCACAAATAGACATAAGCTTATGTCCACATATGACTCATATATTCAAACAGCATGTCTGATTTTGTAACCATCTAGTGCAAGATGTGATTTACTATTGGGAGATGGGTAGTGTTAAATGACCCTTAGATATGCCATACGACCCCTGCATATGCCACAAAGCAAGCACCTAGACTGTTTAAACAACAGGAATCCTTTATTATCCCAGCATCTGGGCAATCAGGCCAGATAATGAATGGAGTCTCATCTAGATGCCTCATCAATAACATTTACCACGGATCTATATTCAATCAAAGCCACAGATCACGTTGGCCTCGTCTTTGCATGCACAGCGCCTCAGCTTTTCTTTGGCATTGTGCACATTCAATGATTAAAAACACATAACAGAAGGGGCTGTGAAACACGCTGATAAGTCGTATCCTCCCACAGCTCTGTCTTCCTACACCAAATCTGTTCTCCGTCTCTAACTAGGACAGACCAGTAAATTATAAGCTTGGGTGAAGCTCGGAAAATCAGTCGCTGGCTTCCTGTGAGGTGGGAAGTCTAATGAAAATGCTATACAATGGGGTTCGATTACTGCAGAACACTGATTCGGCACCCTGCTGTTAGCGCCACAAACTGGTTTATGTTTATGAAAATAGTTTATGACAGAACAGCATTATAACAGACAGATGCTAATGAGTAAAAATACAGCATGTCAAATACTATTCTACGTTTCACGTCACAAAAATAGAGCATATTCAATCCAGAGAGTGCTTGTGCTATTATTGGTGAGTGAAGTACTGGGAAGCCTTAATGAAATCTGCAGCAGTGAGTCATATTTATGAGTCACAAGCGTGACATGAGGGACAGGACACTTTTCAATCTAAATATAAATCCAATGTTCGTCCAAACGGCAGCTGGTACGCTCCTCCAATGAAGTGGTTTCTTCGAGTCCCTCTTTGAGTCAAAACTAACCAACGGGGTGGCTTTGTTGTCTGCGACCTCCACTGTTGTCGGTTTGTTTGGCGAGCAAGATCTTGTGTTCTGGGAGACTCTTTGTCACGCCATTAATTACCTATTGATAACTGCCTCGAACGAAAGCACTTTTGCTAGCTGCTGAATAATGCAAAACTTTAATGAAATGCCTGCTTGCGAAAAGACTCTAAGGCCATTAAAATGCCTCTACTGAGGCCTGTAAAACAGGATGGTCAATGCTAAAATGATATCTGTGCTTAAACGGTGGCATTTATGGTGGGGTTATTCATGAGCCATTACCACAAATTAATGAACATAAACATTGTTACAATTGAATATGTGGTTTTAAAGGGACAGTAAACCCCGAATTTAAAGCTCTCACCCTCATGTTGTTTTAAAACGGTAAAAGTTTATTTTTTTTCTGCAGAACACATAACAAGTCACCCTTCTATGTGAAATACAAGCCTTTAAAAGAGATAGTTCACCCAAAAGATTAAAATTCTGTAATTAATCAAACATCCACATGTTCAGAGCACAAATTAACATATTTTTGATGCATTCCAAGAACTCTCTGAACCTCCATAGACAGCAAGGATACCTAACGCAATTAATGCTCAATAATGCAGCAAGGAGATCGTTAAAATAGTCCATCTAACATCAGTGGTTCAACCGTAATGTTATAAAGCTATGAGAAAACATTTTGTGCGCAAAGAAAAAAAAAAGTTTATTCAACAATTCGTCCTCCGCGTCACCCTATAGCGCCATTTTAGGGAGAATCACATATGTAAACAACAAATGCAACGTATGTGTGCAGATATGTGGTTTACAGTGCTGCTGATACAGAACAGCATACATTTGCGTATGTGATACTTTCCAAAATGTTACAGGTGAGTAAATCATGGCATAATTTAAATTTTTGGGTTAACTATCCCTTTAATGTCCTGAAATTCTAACGCTATCTCACGACCAATTTGTACATATTTGACATATTTTACAAGGTGGCTAATTTGTACGAATTCGTACAACGTCACAATTTTGTAAGATTTGTCAGTATTGGGGCGGGGTCAAGTGTAGGTCATTCGTACAAACTCATATGAATTGAGCAACTCGAAAAATATATCAGATTTAGCACAAATCCTATAAATTTGTACCAATGAGGTCGTAAAAATTCATATGAATTAGCCACTTCGGAAAATATGTACGAATTGCCGTGAAATCAGCCTGAAAATGCTGGCATTCATGATCCAATAAACAAATTATACGTGAAACCAAATATATGTTTTGTTTCAACACAAAACAGTAACCCTTGTATGTGAAATTCAATTAAAGCGTAAATGAAATTGAGAAACTTCTACTGAAAATTCTAATTGCGTTGATTGCGGAAATCGGGTCCTGTCCAATAAAATAATTTATAGTGTTTCTATGAACCAAATCAAACAATTCACACAAAATATCCAATTAAAAAAACAATGTGTTCACTAATCCTGATCTTTTTTAATTCGTATAAAGACTTCTTTGCTTTCTTTTAATTTGTATTACTTTATTTAGATTTTCATCACACAAAGCTATGACTTCAGAAGTCTTGGGGAACAATTGCAAATGGGTCACTTTTTAAAATATTTTTATGGTATTTTTGGCATAATTTTTTCATCTTAAAACCACTGTGTTCAACAGAAGAATAAAGTCAAACACTGTATGTGTTTGGAACAACTTAAGCGTGAGTAAATGCTAACAGAATCACTAATTAATTAATTCAAGTTTAAGTAAACTGTTCCTATCTGTTTTGCCCGTTCCTCTCAGAACATACCGTTTAGATCATCCCCGTCCTCCAGACTTTTACCCAGTTGTGCGAGGAGGTTAGCTTGGGCTGCGTTTTTTTTGTGCTTCTTTCCGTCGTAGTGCTGTCTGGCCATGCCGGGGTTGTTGAACCAGGCCTTACACATTTGGCAGTAGCGCTGTGAGAGTTTGCCATGTATGGAAGGACTTCCTGCCGAGTCTTCAGTCACCATATGCTCTGAACTGGCTGTCTCCTCTGTAAAGAGGGCATAACAGACTTAGTATACTTAATGCACCGTACATTAATTACCAAACAGACTACAGGTAAAAGCAATTAATGTGTAAACACCTGAGAAATAGGTCTTTGGCATTCATACAGAAGGTGCATTACAATATATGTTCTTGCCCTCCATTACTGCCCATTATTTTTCTACATTTTGAATTAAAAAAATCAAAAGAAAGCAAGCAAAAGAAATTAAAAAAGGGAAATATTTTTTGTGCAACATACCAACACTAGTTAACAGCCAGCCTTAAAGTTAAAATGGCATATCCATCTTTCATTTTATTTACCAACATCCACTCCACAACAGCAGGTGTGTGACAGCATTAATAACACATATTAGAATTTCCAAGACATGTGTACGAGATTCAATTGACATATTTTGCTTGCGGTCTGTCTCACCTGTCAAAGTACGGGGCACAGGCTCATGTCAGTTTGAAGCATTTCATGGGTAAAGGGCGCAAATTAGGAACACGGGATGTCCCCTGTGGCTGCAGCTTAATAAGATGCATTCTGAATCTCATGACACTAATATGATGAATATGGTTCATAAACAGACGGGAGGTCATTTGTCTCACACTAGCAGGAATAAGCTTTTGTTTTCCTCGTCTGTTTTTGAGAAGTGAATTTTTATTACAAAGTCGAGAACAAGGGATGTTTTCATCCGTCCAATTATACTCCATCATAGTAAATGATAAACAAGAGACTACACTGACAGCAAACCCACGTCATAGCGTATAACATAGGAATGGTGGATGGCACAAATGGGCCGTCTCTTGGCTCTTCCACAGTTTATCAAGTGGAGGATAGATGAAACTGGCAGCTCTACAAGAGTATTTATAGAAGGTATCAAAATAACTAGATAATATAAAGCATCCTCTTCCTTCTGTCTCAATTTTCATCCAATTCCCTGAGTTGTTTGAATGGAGGGTTGTTTTCATTAGAACACATAATCAGAGTGTGATATGAGACTCAACCATGACAAATACTGTAGGCTCAAAGTCTGAGACCACAAGTCAAAATGTTTTGCAGTTTTCCCCCAATTTGAAATACAAATATTTTCATTGCAAATGATGGGGTCAGCATAACACACCAAGAATGAGAATTAAGAGCTTTTGTATTTCTTGGTATTTCATCTATTTGAACATTTCTCTGCCATTTTCAAAAATGCTTTCTGGATGTGCTGTGATAAGCAGCAAAAGAGAACACATTTTGCTATATGCACTCACTGTCTGAGAGATTGTTTCTGAGTCCTGTCAGAGAGGCATCGATGCTCATATGGCACTAGAGTTATTTTTGCCAATTTATTGACCTTGAACGGTTAAATACACACACTTAGATGTGTCAAAATGCCCGTCTTTGCAAGTATCATTGTAAACACAGTAATTTATGTTTTTTTAAACAGCTAGGAAAGAAAACACATGTAACAGTATATTGGATCTGGGCAGCTCTTAAAGTGACAGCAGTCTAATATTCCTCTAGTCTGTCATTAATGTTAATCAAACAACGAAAGACAGAAAATCTCTCACTGCTCTTTACTAAATCACTTTTGTAACTATAATAAGAAATATATTTCATTTACACAGGGAAGAATATGCCTTTTTTTTAAATTTGATTATACAATGAATTTATCATTTCTTGTTTATTTGTTCTACTGTAGTTTTTTGGACCTACTGCTTTCAATTAGTTTTTTTTTTTTTTTTTTTTTAGGCTAGTATTAGTTTTTTGTGATATTGACACTAGTGACAAGAATTATTAGTTTTCTATGGTATCAAAAAAAATTCATACCAACTTTTTAACGTTACAGCCCTGTGTTTACAGTAAAAGGGTGCAGGTGCTACAGATCAACATAAATCCATAAATCCATGTGTTATCATTTGAAGCTTTCATAATATCTTGTTTAAACTAGCTTTACAGTAATTGTGTAGATCTTCAGTGCAGCAGTTTGGTCAATTACTCAATAATAGCAATGCCACTCAAGGATAATTTAATCAAATTATATCCTCATCTGTATTCCAGCCTCTCAGACCATTTCATCTAGGTTTTTACACTTTATCATTATTATCATAATTATATAAGGTCTCACTAGAATCAACAACCTTTTAAGCTCATCTACAATCACATCAGTTCACGAATAACATGAAAAATCACCATCAAGATCGTTATGATGGTGGAAGCAGCAGCATATTTCCAATTATCCGACTGTAGCAGAATAATGCTGAGCTACTACTATGACTGCTGAACAAATAACAAAAGGACAGTTTCTTGAACCCTATTATGGTTACTAATAGTTTTTATGGTGTTGCTTAGTGATGCTTGCTATTTGGACAAACACTTTAAAAAGTCAGCATGTAACTCGTCCCGCACCATTTGTGCTGTAGACATAAAGGCACATTAAATCATACGGCCTGTTGATGAGAGCTGTGCTATTACTTTCTGAGAGACTGCATATACGATTGCTACCTTGATGATGAAACAGGCTAAACTAACAATTTAGCAGAAAATGTCCAAATCTAGTCTTGTGAATGGATTTCACCTCATGTATTTTGCATCATGTTCCGTCATTACCAAAATAGTTTAACGATTGAGATAGTTCAAACGAACATTCACCAACAGCAAGATGAAAGAGGAACCTGCGACGACTCTAACATCAAATAAAGCAAAACGACAAGGAACAAAAAATAATAGTCATCATCGGCTGCCATGTTTGTTACAGCAGCATCTCAGAGATCTCGAATCGATGAATTAGTAGAAGTTACCAACGCGGATCAAACAACAAAGTTGTAACCATGTTTGGGAAACAGTCATGACTAGCTAGCTAGTTGGTAGTTAAGCAATGAGTTACATTGTTGTATTGGAAACACAACCCAGATTTACTTCTCTTTATTTGATCTAATTCAGCATGCAGTTATTGTAGGTTGTTTTCTGGGCTCTTTCAGTTTTTTCTTTTTTGGGTCATTTTGCATCCTCAGGTGTCTTGGCCACACGCAATTATGCATGCTAAGTGAGTCAGTGATGTGTTGTTCCTGCTACAGGCCCTGCTCTTATCATAAACATGCCACAAGCGACAGCCTTGAGAACACAAACCTCTAATATGCCTAATGTACTTGCATACGAGTGAATTAAAAACAGGACATCTACCTGTAACTGCAGTTGCAAGTTTTTTTTTTTTTACATTTTCTGAAAATGTAAGTGGTGTGTCCCCATGCAAAATTTATCATGCAACTGTGTTGTAGGGAGTTACAAGGCCAGAACTGCCTTAATTCTTCATTGCATGCCTGGCATTCAACAAGGTGCTGGAATCATTCTTCAGAGATCTTGGTCCTTATTGACATGATAGCATGTTTCCTTGTTTATGTTGTTGTTGCAGATTTGTCGGCTGCACATCTATGATGCAAATCTCCTGTTCCACCTCATCCCAAAGCTGCTCTATTAGATTCAGATCTGGTGACTGTGGAGGCCATTTGAGTAAAGTGTAATCATTGTGTACAATGAGCAAGGAGCTCTTTGAGATGGCACATTATCCAGCTAGAAGTAGCCACCACTAGATAGTTACACTGTAGTCATAAAGGGATGGACATGGTCAGCAACCTTACTCAAGCTATAGTGTATAAACGATGCTTAACTAGTACTAAGGGCACCAAAGTGTGCCAAGATAAAAAAATATCCCACCACCAACATAAGCCTGAACCAGGGATACAAAGCGGGATGGATCCAGGTTTCATGTTGTTTACATCAAATTCTGACCCTACTATACAAATGTTGCAGCAGAAATCAAGACTTATCAGACCTGGCATCCGTTTCACGATCTTCTATTGTCCAATTTTAATGAGTGTGTGCTAATGAGTGTGTAACTAAATATCCTTAGTTTTCTGTTCTAAGCTGATGGGAATGGCATTCAATGTGCTCTTCTGCTGCTGTAGCCCATCTGCTTAATTTAAAGTCAGCTGATTTATTTTCTTTCCAATTCTGATGCTTGGTTTGAACTTCAGCAGATTGTCTTGATCAGTGTTGTGGAGTAACTAGCTACATGTAACTAACGGTGTTACGTAATTTAGTTACAAAATAAATGTAACTGTAATCAATTAGTTACTGAGATTTTTTTTATTTATTAAATTAGTTACTTAGAAAAATATTAACTATATCTGAATATTTTCACACACACATCCACACACATACAAGTGGATCTCAAAAAAATCTGAATATCGTGAAAAAGTTACATAAACATATTCTAGATTCATTGCATGTAAAGTTAAACGTTTCAAAAGTTTTTTGTTTTAATTTTATGATGATTAAAGCTTATAGCTCATGAAAGTCTAACACATTATTATTATATAAGTAACACTTCAAATATTTCCTAAGATCATGAAAAAAGGCATTTGCAAAACAGAAAAGTTCAAGTTCTTTAAAGAATGTTAATTTATGCACTTAATACTGGGTCGGAGCTCCTTTAGCACAACCTCCAGCATCAGTGAGGTGTGTCATGGAAGCAATCAGCCTGTGGCTCTGCTGAGGCACTACTGAGCCTTCAGCTTGTCTGTATTGATGGATTGAATGTTTCTCATCTTTCTCTTGAAAATATCCCATAGACTGCATATGTAGTTCAGGTCAGGCATGTTGGCTGGCCAATTAAGCACAGTAATATCAGGGTCAGCAAACCACTTGAAAGTAGATTTGGGGCAAGTGCAGGCACTGTGGGCAAATGCTAGACTCCTGCTGGAAAAGGAATTCAGCATCTCCATAAACCTTGTCAGATAAAAGCATAAAGTGCAGATGAAAGCATAAAGTGCTCCAAAATCTCCTGATAGATTGCTGCATTGACTTTGGACAAGTTGTTTAAATCAGCTTTGCTTGACAGTATTCTCAAGCTTGCGGTAATCCCTGTTGCTTGTGCACTTTTTCCTACCCAATTTCTTCCTTCCAGTCAACTTTGCATTTAATATGCTTTGATAAAGCACTCTGTGAACAGCCACCCCTTTCAGTAATGACCTTCTGTGACTCACCCTCTTTGTGGAGGGGATCAATGATTGTCTTGTGGACTATTGCCAAGTCAGCAGTCTTCCCATTATTGTGGTTTCAAAGAACAAGAGATACTCTGAAATTATACTGTAGGGAAGGTAATTTAATGAAACTCAAATGTACATATTGTAATATTTTGAGATATTGGATTTTTTACTTTCATGAACTGTAAGCTCTAATCATCAAAACGAAAACAAAAATGTATTATTACTGTTTGATTTTCTATTTGAGTTGTATATGCTTTATTTGTCCTGTCATACAGTATATAAAAAATATATATTTCCTGAAGATTTGATTCAAAAACAGTATCATAGCTACTGAACTATTTCTTGTTTTGATTTTAAATCTGTATTTAACCTCAATTTAACAAATTTCAATTATTATAATCTTAGAAAAGTAATCAAAAAGTAATCAGTAACATTACAGTTACACTATTTGTTACATTTTACATAGGGTATCTTGTAATCTGTAACCTACTGTTTCAAAATATCCTTCCCAACACTGGTCTTGATATACAAGCCTAAATGCATTGAGTTGCTGCCATATGATTGGCTGATTACATATTTGCATTAACAAGCAATTTAAAATGTAGGTTTAGGGATTTTTTTAAATCCCCATACTCTTAACTGTGAACAGCAATCATATCATATATCATACCATACCTCATCAAACATCAGTAATACATAACAGATTGAGCATTAATAATAATGAACTCATTCTCAATAATAATTGCCTCATTATCTCATATTCAGAGTCCATCCATGGTTGAACAGGTCACTTTCCCACTGGCTGCTTAGGACGTCATATACACGTAAAACTCATTTAAGTATGAATACTGACGTGGGAACAGCCAGGCCTTTAAATAATGTGATTTAGACAGTGTGAACCTGATCTTAGATTAGCACCTCCTACCTTTAGATGTGATGGCAGGTGGCTCCCCCAGCAGTAGCCTGAGTCTCTTGGCATGGATCTTGCCCTGGTAGTGCGACTGGGCCACCACCGCCGAAGTGAATGACATATTGCACAGTGTGCAGCACTTGTTCTTGTCCACGTCCCCCTCCGCACTGCCCTGGGATGACGCAGAAGCAGACACATACTCTGATATCCTGTAACCAGGACCATTTATCACCATCAGCTAATAATACAGGAGAACAGGATGATTTATGAAGCAAATGTGTTATTATAACTTTAAGAGGAAGATATAAAATTTGGCTATCAAATTGGCAGATGTGGGTCGCGCTGTGGAGAAGTAATTTAAAAACTTCTAAGAATGGTGTACCGTATATTCTACTTCATGCTCTGATGCAACCACTCTGAGATTCACATATTGACTGATATTGGCTCTGAGTGCTGTTGGGTGAAGTTTCTTTGAAACTTTAAATCGCAAAGCTAAAAGCTAATCATTATTTAAAGTGCAATTAAACTACTCTTTGAAAAAGTCATTAGATACACTGCATGTAGATAGCTACACTGAAGCTTTTGAGTGAGCAATATTAATATATAGATAAAAAATATGTTACAAATTCCCAAAAATATAGTTCATGAAATACAAGTAGTTAAAACAAAAAATATGTTTCTCTAAATGCACTTCAACATATATATTAGCAACGCAAATATATGAATATATAGTGTCTACAGTGTATATAGTATACTATAGTATTATATATAGTGCTGTCAAACAATGAATCATAATCGCATTCAGAATAAAAGTTTTTGTTTACATAATATATGTGTATACTTTAATATTTATTATGTACAGTATATATGAATACAAACACGTGCATGTATATATTTAAGAAATATATGTTATATATATATATATATATATATATATATATATATATATATATATATGTGTGTGTGTGTGTGTGTGTGTGTGTGTGTGTGTGTGTGTGAATATGAATATATAAATGTATAAACATGTAAATATTTTCTAATGACATACTATACAGTATATGTGTATTTATATACAGTATACACATAATAAATATACACAGTACACACACACACACACACACATATACACACACACACACACACACACACACACACACATATATATATGGCATTGCTAGGTCAATGTCATGCAATAAACGTGCAGAGCTAGAGCAGGTTCGTGTTCATAGATGAGTCGATGAATTTGACTCCAAAAAACATTGGAACTCAACCTATGAACTCATTTATGTCAAGAAATCTAAATTTGTTACCCTGTATTGTTGAATAGCCAATAGTACATTGTATGGGTTAAAATTATCAATTTTTCTTTTATGACAAAAATCATTATTAAGTTAAGATCATGTTACATGAAGATATTTTGTACATTTACTACCAAAAATATATAAAATATATACCATATATCAAATATATATCAAATGTATACCATAAATATATCAAAACATAATGTTTGTTAGTAGTATGCATTGCTAAGGACTTCATCTGGACTCCTTTAAAGGCGATTTTCTTAATATTTAGATTTTTTTCCACCCTCAGATTCCAGATTTTCAAATAGTTGTATCTCAGCCAAATATTGTTCTATCATAACAAACCATACAACAATGGAAAGCTTATTCAGCTTTCAGATGATGTATGCATCTCAATTTATGGTTTTGTGATCCAGGGTCACATTTATCCTTTCTTGCCTGAAAAGTAGACTGCAGTTTCATGGTTTTTTGCATGAAATGTTTCCGTTAAACATTAAGTAATGAAACCCTGATTGACTTTCTGAGCTTTAATTGTTCTGTAAGCCTTGCGCTTTGAACTGAAATCTGTCTTTTCTGCCACAGGCATCGATCTGTGTCCACTCATTCTGCTTCTTGTTATTCCTCTCCTGACACGCCATAATGTCTTTATTTACTCTCCCGAGGGGAAAGACCTCATCAAAATCCAGCCAAACCGAAAAGATCTGTTTAGACATTGACCTTGGCTGGAAACGCATCACAGCAACCCGTTTAATTTCAGGGGGATTTTTAATATTGCCAACTGCGTCAACACACAACAAACATGGCATCTTAAACAAGTTTACATTGGGAGACAAAACCTAGAAATACAGCATGAGCAGAGCCTCAGATGTTTTTGGTTTGTTTTTGGTTAAAATAGTCAAGCGTTATCTAATGCTGATTTGGTGTTATCAAGATTTATATCAGAGGAAAAGGTTTTCTGCAGTTGGGCTCGAGGCAACCACACATAGCGGATGCCATCACAAGACTGAGCAAAGTTCATGAAAGAGGGGAAAAACTAGGGTAAAACACAGGTGCAAGCAATGATTATATTTAACTGAATAAAAAACAGCAGTCTGTATTGCCATCTGCACCCCACAACACCCTTTGTTCCCGGTGGAACAGTTCTGACATTCCCTCATAAAGCTGGAATTATCACATGGATCAGGTGTAAAATGTTGTGAACTGGCAACCACGACTGTGTTTCTGTAATATAACCCTCAACTATATGATCAGAGTGCTTTGTGCTTTGATAAAGGTGGTCCTCCAATCTTTCCCATCATGACTGACTATATGACAATCACATGAAAATATTCAGTAATAAATTGATAAATAATACCAAATTAATGTATAATTTTTTTATTAAAAATGTGGTATTAATTATATGAGACCCTGGAACACAAAACCTGTCATAAGGGTCAAATCTTTTGAATGAAGATTTATAACATCATCTGAAAGCTGAATAGGCTTTCCATTCATGTATGTTTTGTTAGGATCGGACAATTTTTGGATGAGATACAGTACAACTATTAGAAAATCTGGAATCTGAAGGTGCAAAGAAATCTAAATATTAAGAAAATCACCTTTAAAGTTGTCCAAATGAAGTCCTTAGCAAAGCATATTACTAATCAAACATTATGTTTATATATATATATATATATATAATATTATATTCTAGTCTAAATTTTAACCGTGTGCGATACAATGTAAAAATTATTTATCAAAATAAATCTATGTCTACAAATTAAAACATTTAATACTGGCGTCATTATTCTATTCTATTCTGATTTAATTTAAACTATTTTTATAAAATGACAAAAATAATATTTATATTTAACTGATTATTGATGTAAATATTGTAATTAAAATATATTTTTTTAACCATGTTATTAAATGATTATTTATATTATTATATTTTATGTTATATAAAAAAATAATCCAGTCACACATCTTCTTCCTGTCTAAGAGGACAGAATAAATTGCAACCTGTAAAAGAGCAAAAAGCCAGTCCAAATGTTTCTTTCAACATATTAGTAAAATAATAAACAAGATTGTATTATGTTTTTATGCAAGTTGCTTTGGTAGGTAACAGTTCCCTAAGAACAAAACCTTAGGCAAGAATGTTACAAATATAACCATTATGACCTCTAGACTTTCAGCAGTCCAAACCACAACCGAGCCATGTGTGATATAAAGTGATAGCTTGTCATGTGAAACATGTCACAAAATGGACTGGGTCATTCTTCGTACTCCTAAAAGATCCACTTCATCACTACATCCCAATGATAGCCTGAAATGTGAGAGATGTGGGACTGGGCAGAAGTTATAACTCGGACGAGTAGGTCATTCATGTCAATCAATATGTTGCGGACATGAAATGGTTTTCCTGTGGTAGTTACATCTGGGTTCCTTGACTGAGTAGTGAAACTGCCAGCTTCAATTGTTAAAAAGGAAAGTGGCTTGCAATGGGTAATAGTATTTTTTCTCTTATCTACCTTTAATACAAATAGCATAACCATCTATTAATATGAATGTATTTACATTAAATGGCCATATGCAAGTGTGTTTCTTCACTTACATTGTCAGTTCGAAGTTTCTTTGCAGGACAGCCACCATCCACCGGGTGTAACATGTAATAGAGACGAACTTTGTTTGCATGCTTTCGACTCTGCAAGAAAACGATTGGACGGTATATGAGAGATGCATTCACAAAGAGCCAGTTACATTCAAGTGTTAACAAAAAAACAACAACTCGGTATTAATTATCAAACTAGTGATGTCAGGAGCCCAAACGATTCACATCAGAGCTACAGGAACAAGATTATGGGCCAGTGCTTTTGTTTCTCAGAGCTTGATATGCTCTACTCTGTGAGCGATCGCTCTGGTGGGTGGATAAAGGTCCATATTGATTGTTGTGCAGCAGATGAATGGCCAGCAATATGAGCAGTGAAAGAGGAATTCTCACAGGGGGTCCTTCAATCCATTATCAACCAACCAGAGAGATCTCTGCCCCAAAACAGTAAAGTAATGTGGAGTTATTTCACCCTTTAAGCCAACTTAAACTAAAATGATTTGTAGCAGATTCGTAGATGCCTGTAAGACAAAGGTTTTTGGGAATCTAAAAGACAGTAAGATGAAGCATCAGACATTAAAGGAATAGTTTATTGTCCTTTTCGCCTCCAAACCTGTAGTATGAATGACTTTATCTTGACTCATATTCATTTCCACTGTATGGAAAACAGCAGCATGAACATTCAACTAAATATTTTCTTTTCATTTAAGTTTATAACTGCATATGTTTGAGTACTAAAATATATATGGTATTTTACACTTACAATGAATGACTTTCAGTAAATTTCGCAACATTTTTCTAGTTTACCATAATTGCTCTTATTTTAAGTAATTTTAATGTGATTTGCAGTTATTTGTGGGATAAGTAGTTCATTTTCTCAAGTCATTGCATACGTTTATGGTGCTCTTTTTAGCTCATATTCATTTTCATTGTATGGGAAACAGTAGTGTGAACGTTCAGCTTGAAAAATATCAGGTTTGGGACGATTTCAGTACTTTTGTAAACACTATTACTAAAGCTGTGTGTATTTAGTCAAGCAGACCCTGTGTCAGGCCTCTGTGAAGCATGGATATCCCATTTTCACCTCTGTGAGGAGCTTGGAAATGGAGCAGCGAGGTGCTAATTGACCCGGGACACTCTTGATAACATCAAGTTGTGTTCAGTCAGCCATGAGGCGGCTCCTATCTTGATCTGATCATTTCAAACCACTGACACAATATCAGGCCTCTACTTTAAGGTATCTGATCCTCAATAGATCAAACTGAGTTTTCTGAATGCATTTACCCAGTGACGCCACAACATCCCAGTTAGGCGCTTCTGATAAATGTTTGTCATTGACCCCTAACTGTCTATTCTGGAGTGATAAGCGAACCGTCTAGGGCTGGTTTTGGCTTTGTATGTTCTAGTAAACTCGACTCTCCTCAGCGGGGTGATGGCCCACGGATCGGTCTCATTAAATGCATGACCACACAGCCTCATCGCTCTCTCTCCAGCAAACTTCTCCCGTCCTCATTATAGCACCAACCAGATGACAATAACAAGCTTGCACCTCAGGGCTTTGTTTTCTGAATTCCAGGAGGAGAAAGAAAGAGTGCAAGCACTGCGTTGTAATGGGGGAAACTGAATGTTTTATGATGCATGGCTATGGTGCACAACTGTAGAGTTCTGTAAGTGCAGCTCTCGTTCATTTTCATTATTTTCAGCAATAACAATATAAACCTAAACCAACATAAGCTTTGAGGTTGTCACTGCTTTTATAGAAAGTTTTTAACTGAAAAACTGCACAACACTACACGCATGAAGAAAGATCCAGCAGTCAGAAAAGTTGCTGTTAACAAGGAATCAGGAGAAAAAAAAATCCCTCTAGTGACTGTGTGTGTGCACTCACAAAAAACATTACTAACCACATAATTGAGTCTCCTAAAAAGTATTATTTAGTATTATTTATTATTATATTTTAGTATTATTAGTAGTATTATCATCGTTTTAATTTTTAATGGCTTAATTTATGCTGCTTTTGGCACTGTCGGTTAGCTGTCATGTGGATCGAGTTCATATTTTTACTGATTTCAAATTTGTTGATCCTCACCGTGTTTGAGAATCATGTGCTGAGGTATCGTATGTGTGCATCTCATTGCAACTTTGTAAAAATATTTGTCTTTAAGCATAAATGTTTGCCTTTAGTTTTAAGAGACAAATACTACCCATTTTACGTAGAAGGCTTTTAAAATAAACAAATCTAAAAGAAAGGATTGTTAAAAAAGATTAGCATTCAAAATCGTTGGTTGCTGTGACAGATCTTTTAACTTTCAGTAGACTGCCTTTTATTCATTAGCTGAACTTAAGTTTTTGAGTTGTCGGTTGCTGGTAGAGTTAACTTAAGTTGAGTGCGATAGGTTGCCTTGTTTTTTTCTGTGTGTGTTAGGACCGCTTTTTTTTTTTTTTTTTTTGCAGTGTATTTTCGCTACAAAAAATCTTAATGTTGTAACTTTGATAGTATTTCACAAAAAAAAAAAAAAAAAAAAAGCATACTAGCATCTTTAATAAATTTTCCCGTAAATAATTTATACATTTTACTGTTAAATTTTTTTTTACATTATACATAGTCAACATAATTTCCTAAATATTTGATATATATATAAAAAAACATACATACATATATATATATATATATATATTGAAATGCGTATATAGAAAATAAATGTGGAAAAAAAACTTCCAGAATCACTTAAAATGAGCGTCCTGTTAATCATGCTGATGATAACTAATAATCCCAAACTCTTTGTTTGGAGAAATATGTTTAACCCGACATTGACCTTTCAATCTCTAAATATGACTTATATGAAATATGATTTGGAAACACTGTCAAGAACGCAGCAAATCCATGTGTATCAACAGCTATCCTGCATGATCATACCAAGCAACAAGAAGGTCAGATAAAATCTGAACTTCTCATGTTGAAAGCCTCATCATTAACATAAACATGAGAGACATGATATTGTAGACCTAACTCTAGATTGGGTTAACAAGGCAACAGCTGGTTCTCAGCCAGCGCAAGTGTCGACCACATGGCTCCGTTCCCTCAGGACAGTGACAGGCAAATTAATTAAGACATCTCCATTCATGGCTGAGGTAATGACTTATGATGTAAGAAGCTGTCATCAACCACTGTCTCATTCGATGCATCAGATAGAACCGTAAAGACAATTATCAAGCATGCAAAAACCACTGGGCCACTCAACCCAAAAAGTCGCACTTTTGGACAAACACTGATATCATATCTGATATCATGAGCCCCAACTGGTCTGGAGGCCTGGATGATTGGTGTGCAATATGAAGACAGGCATATCTAATTCCTCAGGTTTATTTGTGAACTAGTGCATGCTGAAAGGAGCGAATGAAGAACAGCTGGTTGTTTCTGAGAACCGTCGACTTGCTGAGATTTTAAACTTGGCCCGACAAATCACAAACGCAGATTTCCAATGCTATGTAATTATCTGCCTTGCATCCTGCCTTTGCAAACAGCTCTGAAACTGCCAGGAATTATGTGGCTCCTATAGCGAGCTGCTGCAAAAAATCGGGAGAGTTTTAAAAAGACAGAGCGCTGACAATGCGCTGCTAGTGATCCATATGCATCTAGATAATGGTGTATTCCACTGGGGTTTATGCATCGGCAAACCGTTAACTGATGCAAATAAACAAAAGCAATTACTTTTTTTTTAATGTACTAAAATGCTTACACAAAGAGGGTTATTTGAGTACCCCCTCATGCTCTGTTAGTGTATTAATTGAAATCAGTCATGTGACTCGCATCTGTGATGGTTCAAGTGGGTTTATTTGGGCTCCCAAGGCAATGTTGTTTTAGAACAAATTTAAATGTGCTATAGATTTAACCAAGCAAATATATAAAGACCACACTTATTGCTCAGGGAGTACGTACTACTGTTAAAGAAGTAGATTTTTTTGAAAGAAATTAATATTTTTTATCAGCAAGGATGCATTAAATTGAAGAAAACTGAGAGTAAAGACATTTATTATATTACCAAAAATGTATTTGCTGTAAATTCAGCTTTCTATCACAGGAATCAATTACATTAGAAAATATGTAGAATGCACTTGTTTTAAATTTTACTGCATTACCTCAAAACAAACCTGTTTAGACTCCAACATTTTAAAGGGAAAGTTTACCCAAAAATTTCAATTCTGTCGTTAATTACTCACCCTCATGTCGTTCCAAACCTGTAAGAGCTTCATTCAGTGAAGGTCATATTAAGATATTTTTGATGAAATCCGAGAGCTTTCTGACCCTCCATAGACAGCAATGCGACACATTCAAGCTCCAAACTCTCCATTTGGTATCCATTTAATCTTATTTTTGTCCGGAAGAAATAACTGAGGTATAATTCTCATTTCTGATCTCCTCAATGTTTTTCTTTCTTTTCTATGGGCAGGATTGTGGGATATCTGTGTAGGCTGTATATCAACCTACTCGCATGTCTAGCATGATATCATCAGAAATAAATTTATTTACATACCGTGATTGATGGTAGGTGAAATTCATCCCCCTTTTTTAATTGCATATGAATATTAGCAGCAAAAACCGAATTAACCTACTTATCTGCCCTCATTTAAGAAAGTGCGCAGCAGACCGTAGAGCATTATTGAAAGCAGATCAAATGAACAGGTATCAGTAAATGTTTATGCTTTATGTGAACGTGTGAGTTACTCACTTCATAGTGGGCGACTCTCTGTGACTCAGAGATAAGCTGAGCGCTGCACACTTTGCAGTAGCTGTCAGTGAATAACCCCGGATCCACTTCTGTAGATTTCATCTGAAAAGGAATATTATGACAATTACTTCTTTTTAAGCACATAACATGATTGGTCAAACATTCATTAGCAATGCCTCAAACTAGAAGAGTTCTAAGGTCTAGCGAGACCGTCTCAAATATCATAAAACTCATTATTGCAAACTTCTCAATAGTATAAACAGTTGAGAAAATAATTCCAAACTAATAAAAAACATTTTCTGTGTATTTGTAAAGTCATAACCTCGCTTACATTAATCATGTAGGATTTCATCGCTGTGACATTTTGAGTTTATCATACAGTGACATTCGCAAACTGATGAAATCTGTGGCATTTGGATTTGGTGAAAGGAGAGGGATGTTGGAGAGGAGGGGGTGTATAATGAGACAGACGAGAAGGGAGATAAATCTGGCACCACTCTGTGTCAAAAGAGGCACCAACTTGCTGCTGTGTCTGGAGGAGACTGCTGTGCATACTTTTTAATGCTGATCTGGGACCATTTGACGTTAACCTTATACTGACCTTTAATAATCTAGACACTGCAAAAAGATTGTTGGTCGTAATGATGGATTTCTAATGACAGAAAGAGCTGAGGTCATCCATTTGGGCCATACGCTCATTTGGAAAGATCCTGGCACCTGACAGGGTTCTTAAAGGGATAGTTCTCCCAAAAATGAAAATCGCTGAAATTGTACATACTTTCATGCCATCGAATATTAGATGATTAGTTTTTTCCTCAACACAGATTTGGAGAAATGTAGCTTAGCATTACATGCTCACCAATGTATCCTTTGCAGTGAATGGGTGCCGTCAGATGAGAGTTCAAACAGCTGATAAAAACATCACAATGATCCACACCACTCCAGTCCCATCAATTAATATCTTGTGAAGTGAAAAGCTGCACGCTTGAAAGAAACTAATCCATTTTAATCAGAGCATTTTAACTTTCCATGATATGCGCATATTTCTCTATGAATAGAGGAATTCGTATTTGAGCTTTTTTAAAGTTTAAAAAGTTACATCTTGATGGATTTGTATTTTGGTTTTGGAGGCGAGTAAATTATCAAATTATCCATTTTGGGATGAACTCATTCATTCAGTATGCATAATTCAAATCAGAAAGTTACCTATACAATAAAAATGTTGAAAAGTATGAACACAACGAGGCTGTTAAATATTCTCACAAAATGGGCTACTTTTTAAATCAGGCATGTTTTCTTAAAAAAAATAAAAATAAAGAAAGTAATACAGTCATCTGTAATTGTCCTGTTTTCGCGTGATTTGATGAAGCTTTAGTCATTCGCAACCATTTTGAGATTATCATGGGAGATATTATGGTGCTCTAGATTCTGCTATTAGCACCAGATCTGAGGAAACAACTGGCTTAGGGCTCATTTGTGATTCAAGGGCATTGCCAACTGAAATTTGGATAATGATAAAAGAGTTTATATAAATAAAATAAAATTCAAAGCCTTTCTTCTCTCCCTAGGGATACATTCAAACATCTATATATCCCATAACTATTCCAGACAAGTTGTTTGCAAGCAGAAATGATGTGTTCAAAATATCTGTGACCCTCTGATGCCCCCCAAAAAACTAAATAACACCCTCGCAGCATTCTTTACACCCAATAATCCAAAACCATTAGTCCAAAAACCCATCTCTCTCAAAATCAAACAAATGCATGCATTGAACTTTCTGTGGTAAAGATTTCTATACACCCTCCTAAAACGTAAATAACTGAATTATGGGTTGAAACTGAAGTAACTACCACTCCAAAAGAACTTCTAAATGATCATCAATGGGTCAAATGGAGATGAAACTGGCCCTGCCAATTTAATGTAACCTTTAATTTAGATGTGCAGGATTACAGCAGCTCGAGAAACCAATCGGGAATTACATCATGATTGATCAGACACTGTATATGAGACTTTAATTAGAACTGTGAATGACTTGCTCTATACTTATGATTTCATCAGATGACACTTGTGACTCCAAAGACAGTTTAGAAATCCAACATAAAGACTTCTTACAATTACCCTGAAATAACTCTAATAAAAAGACCAGAGAGGGGAAAAGGAAGGAAAGAATTGAGCACAAATGGTTTTCTGAAGAGATGGATCTTATCAGAGTCTCTTCTGTCAAAGTTAATCACGTCAGTACAAGCTCTGGCTAACAAAGGCCTGAGCAGATGAGCATAACGCTCTTCTTTCATGTGTGGAAAAGTGATTGCTTGACTCGCGTAAGCCCCAGAACCACATATTGATTTCCCCTAAGTTAGAAAAAAAATGCAATTTCCATTATTTCAATGAATGTTATAATGGAGAATGAAGTGAGGAGAAAAAATAAATCAGTGAAAGGAGGCACAGGAGAGCAGGTGCTTTCTTTTCATTCCTACAAAACCCACCGCTTCTGAGATGAGGAGGAAACTGCACAGCTGATGAGTCTACAAATTTACCAGCACCTATAACACAATCGTTGAAGACACTGACTGAACTCATAAGCACAAGAATATTCTAATAGTATTTAAATAAAAAAAAAAGGTCATATTCTTGATTATGGTTTTGCCATAATTACCTGATTTTCAGAACCAGAATAAACAA
>NW_020525418.1:0-76621 GCF_003368295.1 Carassius auratus | reverse complement strand
TTACTGGAAAGGTAGTTTAGCAATTAGTTGTCTGGTCAGGGTTTTTAATTCTAAAGTATGTGTTTGAAAAGTTTGGTAGTTTATGTTTTTAGACGAAAGGTTGTTTTTTACTTGTCAGACATATATAGTATATTTTTGATCGGATCAATGGATTGTATTAATGTTATTGCATTTATCTGAATGTTCAAATGGATTCAAGAAATCTAGGTATACATTTATTTTTTCATTTTGTGTGACGTGTTGTCTAAACATGTATGGAATCTGAAAATGTATATTATTCTTTAGATATCTGATTGTTATGAATTGGCTGTAGCTTTGATATGAAAAATAGTCTGTGTTTCAGTAACTTTTATATTTAAAAAGAGAGAAGTCCAAAAAAGGATATTAGAAAAAACTAAAATTGTCTGTGTAATTTTGCATGGGTGTGCTATACAGATGTATTTTAGTGTTTTATGTAGTTTGTTATTTTAGGGATTTCTGTTCTTATTTTGTCTGATGTCTTTGTAATTCAGAGGATTTATTGTTTTTATTATGTCAGCTTGTGAATTGTTTTCTGTGGTCTCTACTCCTTTTCGTCTTGATTTCATGAGGCTGCTCTTCAATAATCACCAGCAAAAACCAATTTATTTATTGTTTTCAATTTGACACAAGTCTTGTGATTCTGAACTAAAAAAATAGAGTTGAAAAAAAAAACTGTTTTTGTTTTGTTTTGCAATATTGCTACATCTCAGTCTTAACCTCAAACTGTATTTTAATGGACTATCAGCAGGCTGCTACACACAACGCGAGTAAAGGGCAGATCAGGGTAAATAGCAGCATAGTTCATGTGTTTTATTTTGCAACTCACATAAAGATTAATAGAGTGCAATTACAGTTGTCTCCAAGGGCAAATGTGAGACGTACTGTTATTTTATCAATTTTTTTACACTGTGTTTAAAGGTTTAGGGGAATGTGCCAGATTTTCAAGCATTTTTTGTTTCATTTTAGAGGCATCCCATTATGAGTTTAAATATCTTTGTCTGTTCTGTTGTTTGAACTTTTATGCAACATCTAAAGTTTTGTTATTAAAATGATACATTATACTTATATGTATTGTACAGATCCAACAGATGAACGAGATACAAATGTACACATGGACAAATGCTTAAATTTTGTATCTTTGTCATTTTAATACAAATAAAATGTGACTGAAATGAAACAATTAATTTTCCAGCATGTAGACTCATCCTTCTTCATCTTCCTGTCTGAAATCTAGTCTTAAATAGACATAAGCAATGTACTCTGAATGCAAAACTAAAGAAATCATCATTCAATAGCCATTTAGTTATAGTTTCATTATCTCCAAATCATGTATTAGTATAGACATAATGCAGGTTTAAAAACTGCAATATCCACCATATTTTGAAAGCAGAAGTAAGCAATTTTCTGTGGACGTACGAGACTTCAGATTCATTAGCCTCAAATAACTTAGAATAACAAATACACTGTTTGAAACAGTTAGCTTCCGTGGTTTTATCAGTCAAAACATCACTATTTGCATGTTATTCGGCTGTAGTTATATCAGATGCATTTGTCTATATAAGAGATTTCCTGGGTCTCACTTGTGAAACAAGTCATTAAAGTACAGGAGTGTTGGGATTAGTACATGAGTGATAGGTACTTCAGTGACTTTTTATTTTTATAAAAGAGGTCGACTGCTTTTGAATACTTAGTGGAAAAGAAAAGTGAAGTACTGTTTTGAAAGGTTATTTGAACTCTAGTCTGTTCAGGATGTTCATATGTAATCTCACCGACCAGTGCTGTGAAAGTTTTTCTTCATTTCTACAATCATCAAACTCACTGAGAGAACTGGACCTGAGTAACAATGACCTGTATGATTCAGGAGTGAAGGTGCTCTCTGGTGGACTGAAAAGTTCACACTGTTAAATCAACATAGTTATGTTTGTAAAATTAACATACTGAGGTTTGTTTAAACATAGTTTGGTCCCGTTCCCCACCATTGTGTCTGATACTATGATGCATTTAAATCAGACAGCAGGTATTAAGTAATTCAAATACAGTAGAAAAACTTTTAAGGAACTGCATGTTCTGGAAAGATACATGAAATCAATAAAATGAAGATTATTTTTAGGATGCTTTATATACAATTATCTGCTAAACCAAAAAATATGAACGTTATAATTGTACGTTGTTATATTTAGATAGACAAGTTCTACATTCAGACAAGTTCTAATCTCACTGATCAGTGCTGTGAAAGTTTTTCTTCATCTCTACAATTATCAAAGTCACTGAGAAAGATGGACCTTAGTAACAATGACCTGCAAGATTCAGGAGTGAAGCTGCTCTCTGGTGGACTGAAGTGTTCACACTGTCAACTCAACATACTGAGGTAAGAAAAATAGATTCACTTGTAATGTATCTGCAGACCCCAGTATGTCTGAAGACTTTGGGTTTGTGCCTGTAATTATAATGATTTATTTACTTATTGAAGTGTAAATGTTGAGAGAAGTGGAGATAAAAACTGTTAATGAGATCAATTGTGGGCATCAACACAGTGACTGAGTAAACACTGAACCCCAGAGTTATACCACGCTGAAATGAACCTGCAACCTGTAAGCTGTAGAAAAATGCTATTGCTACAGTGAATCAGTTGAATTCTCATTGCTATCTGAGACATTATGCTACAACAGATCAAGATAAGATTCCGAGGATCACAGTCTATGAGAAGAATCATGTTTTACTTCATGAACTGAATAAAGCAGATCAGCTCAAGTGCAGATGAACAGCAAAAGATTTTAGTAGGATAATGAGTTATTGATTAAAACACAAATGAAAAGAATATAGACACAACTGATCAGTAAATATAAAGCTGAACCTGTAGCTAAACTCTTAAGTCATTATTTATGTTTCTTTTAAACAATTCAGATTTTGAGTTTTCATGAGTTTAAAAATAATACTTAATTTTGTTTATTTGTAAAAACAATTATGTAAAAAATATATCTCTTATAAATATGAAGTTACATGTAGATCATCATATCATACTAGAAATACAGTTTGTAATGTTTTTATAAATATACAACAATGTCACAGGGATTACAAAATTCTCCAAATCTGTCATATCGCAGTGCTGTTTTAAACTGTTTTGTTTCATGTCTCAAGAAAGAGTGATGGGATGGGATAATTTGATGTGTGTTAGTCCAGTGCAGTATGTCAACTCACCACTAGAGGCCTCTACAAACTTTTATATTAATAAGTGACGTGACATACGGCCAAGTATATTATATCAACTATATTATAAATAAAATAATAATCTAAACAAAACTGAAAACTAATAAATTGATCATATGCACTAAATACTCTAGTAAATGAAATATAAGATTAAAATAAAATTTAAATATGTTAAAAAGTGTTCTTGTGTTTTATAAAATTATTTTTATATATATTTGTTGTAAATGTCTGATATGCGTCATTATTTGAGTGAGTCTCTGGTCTGTGTCAGCTTCTTTAACATGTACTGATTATTTAGGAGGAGATTCCTGCTCTCATGTTGGAGAATAAAAACATGAGACTCCGTTTGTGCTCCAGCAGCGAATGAGAGAGATATGACGACATGCACTGTTATATCAGGTGAGAATGATCTGAGTAACTCAGCACTGTGACTGTTATACCAGGTATTATATTTTACATGAATTATATCTCAAAGCAGCTCACATGATGCAAGTTTAGGAAACTTTGACATTTTATTCCATCTGTAGGCTGTCAGAATGTGATCTGAAGTGATTCGTTCTCATCTTCATTCTGCAGGAAAGCTGCTGTTTGGATGATCGTGACTGGACTGAATAGCAACAAATATCTGTTACTGTTATCAGCAGGATGGAGCTGATTTGTAGTTATCTGAAAGCATGAGATTGATGATGTTTTCAATGATTTTAATCATTATTTTCTGGCCCCTGATTGCATCTTTTCTTAGGGTCGTGATCCTCTGAGACCAATCAGGCCAGATATTTTCTGGACGTCGATAAATGCTACAACTGGACAAATCTGAACATCTTCACCTTTACTGGGTCCAAAATCTTCCCAGAGGGCATTCTGTATTTTCCTCCGGAGAAACAGGGCACTTATGTAACTTCAGGGCACTTCAGTGAGTCGCTCTGGATTTGATTCAGCCATTGCAGGTGTGTTTATTTCACGAGACAGTGTCCCAGTTAGTTAATGATGCTCATGAGTGCTTCTTTGTGGTCGTGATCCACTAAGATTGTTTTATGGAGAGATGAGCTCAAACTCCTAAGTGTAGTTTTTTTGTGTAAATGGGGAACAAAGTCAGAAATATTCAGCCTTAGTATTTTTTTCTCCCCTTTAAAAATAATTACTGTGGAATCATTTTAATAACTGGTGAACTACGGTAAATGTCTCCAGCATGACACAAAATAATTAAACAAATGCTTGAATGGAAAGGGGTTGATGAAATCTAAAATGTTCTCTCTAAAGGCATTGCTGGAATTGGAAAAACCGTCTCTGTGCAGAAGTTCATTCTGGACTGGACTGAGGGAGAAGCCAATCAGGATGTAGATTTCATGTTTGTGCTTCCATTTCGAGGAAGAGGAGAGCTGCTTCCCTCTGCTCTCATCTGGATCACCTCCAGACCAGCAGCAGCCAATCAGATCCCCTCAAAATGCATCAACCGTGTGACAGAAATTCAGGGATTCAGTGAGCCTCAGAAGGAGGAAAATTTCAGGAAGAGAATCAGTGATGAGCATCAAGCCAGCAGAATCATCTCAGACATTAGAAGATCAAGAAGCCTCCACATCATGTGTCACATCCCCGTCTTCTGCTGCATCTCAGCAACTGTGCTTCAAACCCTTCTGGAACAAGATGACAGTGCAGAAATCCCTCAAACTCTGATTGACATCTACATCCACTTACTGCTGACTCAGATGAATATAAAGAGTCAGAAGTATGATAGGATAAAACCAAAAAAGCTCCAACAGAGAAGTGATTGTGAAACTTGCTGAACTGGCTTTCAAACAGCTGATGAAGGGCAATGTGATTTTCTGCGAGAAAGACCTGGTTGAGAGGGGCATAGATGTCAGTGATGCCTCAGTGTATTCTGGAATTGCACTCGCTTTTTTAAAGATCTTTAAGGAGAAATCTGTGATTCATCAGAGGAAAGTCTACTGCTTCATTCATTTGAGCTTTCAGGAGTTTCTAGCTTTCCTTCATGTTGGTTTTGTGAAATTCTATGAGTTTTATTCCCACATAGCCAAGAAGATGTAATTACAGAAGTCATTACTGGATTATCAATATCAGTGTTCACTGCTCAACAATGGCCTACATGCTTTGGATATCAGAGGAGGTGCTAGATGAGTTTGAGCCGAAGAAGTACAACACATCAGATGAGGGTAGGAGGAGACTGATACCAGCTGTGGTGAACTGCAGAAAAGCTCTTTGAGTATTAATTTGTACAGATATAAGATCAATCTGAATATGCCTTATCTTAAGACAGAGTAACATTATAATTTCTACAAATCATGACACTGTTTTATTTGACATGACAATTATTTTAAGGGAAATCAAAAGTTGTTTGAAGTGGACAAAACCTCAAAAGGAGGATCATGAGCCTGTGCAGGTTTAGACATTTATTAGAAAATGACAAAAAATTTGTTCAGGATATTATTTTCCCTACACCCACAGTGCTACTTATTCTTTATACCTGGATGGCAAATCCTCTTCCTGGAGATTTACACACCAGAGTTCAGTTAAAGCTATAGGCATAATTTACAGGTTGAAGATTGTGAAATAAATTGATAAAACAGGCCTAGCCTGACAAACAGTAGAACCACTGTGTGCAACCACACAGTCAGAAGGCTTTTCAATCTACAAAGCGCCAACATTTACCATGGATTTACTGTAGTAACACAAACTGCCCCATGGTATTATTCAATAAATGTGGGATACTGAATTTGCATATAATACCTAGAAACCAAATAGTTACATTTTATCATGGTATTGAAGTGCTTTATGTGTGGTTATAACTTTTTATCATGATCTAAATGTATGACATTATAGAAGACCATTGTTTAATTTTCAATTAATAAATAAATTATATAAATAAAATAAATAATACCACTCAAACTATTAGAATAATTACATTTCACTATATAAAAATTAGGTTGCTAAATTTTTTTACAGATATTACTATTTTTGATAATGAACATAAACTTACAGCTGGATCCTAACTCAAGCATCTACTAGTATCAACTCAAGATACTGTCAAAGGAGCATAATACTAATATTGTACCGCACTGCAAGCTGTGCCGAAGTCATCAAGTCCCTTTCACACCGCCGGAACCTTTTTATAGTACCAGAACTAATTGTGGAACTACCAACTTTTGGGCATTTTCGCACCGCCGGAACTAGGTGCGATTGTAGTACCAGACTGCATTTTTCGAGAACCAAATTAGCTCCTACTCTGGAGCAGGGTCTAACCAGAAAAAAACTGGGACTAACCATGACGTAAGTAGACACCGATTGGCCAGATGCATTCGAAAACGCTCTCACCCGCTATGATTTAAAATGCTGTGTAACATACTATAAACATTGTGTCAACTTATTTCAAAGTATAGTGGACAGCGATAAATATATGGACGCTGAAGTGCAGGCACTTGTAGCACTGCCAGTTGTCGTTGGACATTCTTAGTCCTCCTTTATGTTCTTTAAATTGCTTTTCACATCAACATTCCATATTCATTATTGTGATACCAGTGAGACACAAAAAAACACAGCTCCGATCACAGCGTCCTCCATCCTCCTGTTGTTAACGTTGTTGAACGCTGCGCACATCACTGTCGACTGGCTTACGTCACTTACAAGTACACACTGTCTGTGTGAATGCAACCCTTTAAATGGTCCTGGGAAATAGTTTGCACAAAAGTAGTAGCTGTTCTGTGCACTGGAGCCTAATTTACGCTTCACTGGCAGTTGGATTGACAGACAGAAGAGTTAGATTAATATTGGTGTCCTTGCAATTGAAAAAATGGTTTGTATTGATGTATTTCTGCAGTTGAAACAAGATACCTTCTGAAGTTCATTCATGTTTATTTCATGCTATAACAAGTAAAGAGGAAGGCATGATCAGGACACTAAAGTGACCTGTCACAGCACATTAAAGAGCCACAAAACCACATTTAACCACATTAGTCAAACACACCAGACTTTGAGGGGTCAAACATTCTTGGCCACATTCAGATCGCATAGTGAGATCCCCTAAATGAGATTAAATGATGTTTCACTTCATGATACTCAGTAAATCAAATCAGCTCCGTGCAGATGAACAGAAAGAGTTCTGCAGTTAGTAGATGAATATCAGTTATTGATTTAAACTAAAACTAAAGAATAAACAGATGATCAGTGAATGTAAAGGTGAGTCTTTAGCTCAAGGTTTGAGGATTTTTTTAGTGTTGAATGGACTAATGCAGTTCAGTAGTTTGAGCTGCTGTATGAACAGAATGCTACTATTTGTGCACCTTTTTATAGTGTGGATTACGAAAGGAGAGATCAGCATTACCACAGGACCACAGAAATGTAGGTCACAATCAAACACATCCTGATTGTCGTTTTGTTGTGTAATAAATATTATGATTTCTCGTTTTGCGTTCAGATGCATGTGATCTCACACTGGATCCAAACACAGCAAACACTCATCTCGTTCTGTCTGAGAGGAACAGAAAGGCAGCGTATGTGAGAGGGAAGAAGCCATATCCGGATCATCCAGAGAGATTTGATGAATGTCTTCAAGTTCTGTGTAGAGAGAGTCTGTCTGGACCCTGTTACTGGGAGGCTCAGGCTGAATTGAGTGGGAATCTTTGTATATCAGTGACGTATGCAGGAATCCATAGGAAAGAATGGAGGAATGACTGTAAGTTTGCATACAGTGAAAAGTCCTGGAGTCTGAACTGTTCTACTGACAGTTTCTTTGTCACACACAATAATAAGAGCAGAAATATATCAGTCCCTTCAGATCGCTCTAAGAAAGTAGGACTGTATCTGGAAAACGCTTTCTCTCTTCTTATCTTAATTTCAGTGTGTATACTGAAACACACACACTGAGTACAGTCTAAATTATACACACTACAGACTTCTAATGTGTTTTTATAAAGACATTTGAATGTCGCCCAACAGGAGTTTTTTCTTTTTCTTTTTATAGTCTATGAGCGCCACCTGGAGGAGGATTTATTTTCTCACAGGAAACAGCTCAGAGCTCATCTTCTAAACACACTTCATCACAAATGTGGAAGCTCTTTCTGATCACTCATCCTCAACTGTCTGTTTTTCAGTCACAGTCAAACCGATAGTTCAATAGAGTTGAAGATGTGGATCAAACTCATGTCAGATTTAGTGTTTGTAGAGACTCAGTGATCAGGAGAGTTTGGGAATCTCTCATAGTTGCTTGAATACATTCAATAATCAGCTTGTATACTAGCTAAATATGGCTGATCTTAACCTGTTGTTTCTTAAAACTTTGTCATCTAATAGAAATGTATCACTAACCATATAATTAACTGTTATCAATTTGTCATATTCAGTCAATAACATTTTATTTTCTATTTTTTTCCCCCTGTGTTCATTTAGTGTGGGTCTGCAGTTATATAACACTTATATAAGAGTAATGTAACAATTATTATTGATTATAAGATTTAGAAATGTTGGTGTTGAATTAAATTAAATGATTTGAATTATTTAGACATTTATTTAATATAGACATAAATTAATATTTATTAATAACGTGATATTTGAAGTATTGCTATTATTGAAATGAAATCTAGTCAGATTATTCAAATATGAACTCAAAAAGATGAGAAGTCCTGAGCTACATAGGTTGTATGATCGAATTTATGCAAACTGTGATTTAAAGGTCATTGCACACATAGAACGATTTTTTCGCACCTTAAAAAATAAAAACCTCTCGTTGTTTCAGTCACGTTTAACACACTGCTTCCGAACACTTGCGTCTGTCAGGCTACTGTAAACCTTTATTTCTGTTCGACGCTTGTGCACGCCGGTAGGTGTCAGTATGAGTTTAACATTGGCCAGTGCCAGATTATCATCTGATTTTGATATTTTATTAGAAAGTTCCGCTGCGTGATTCTAATCTAATTTAATCTAATCTAATCTAATCTAATCTAATCTAATCTAATCTAATCTAATCTAATCTAATCTAATCTAATCTAATCTAATCTAATCTTCAAACAAATATCTGCAACAGTCTGTTCCAGCATTGCAATTGCTTTTGCTTGCTTAATTTCCAGCATTTTTAAAAGTGCTAGTATAATAATACACAAGGAATAAAATAACAAACACTGCATCAAAGTAGCCTATTGTATATATATATATATATATATATATATATATATATATATATATTCTTGTATATATATAAACTGATGAGCTTGCATCAGTGTTACTTTAATATCATTATTATAGTTTTTACTAATATTTAGAATTTTAATTTTTATACATTCTAAACTGTAACACTTTACTTATTTTGATATGTTTTTGTAATTTATGGATGTACTGTATGTGTGTGTGTTTGTGTGTGTGTTATATATATATATAAGTTTATACTTAAAATCACTGTTTGGTGCTTGTACATCAGTGTCATTAATCTATCATTTCCTCTGATTTTAGGGATTACTCGTGGTTAAGGTTAGGTTTAAGTGTAGGGATATGTTCAAGAATACATTTTTGGAGTAAAATGTTGTTGGAACACATCTAACTCAGCAAAATCCAACACAGTCTCACCCCTATTCGTCACATACTCCCGTTTGGTCATTTCCCCCTCACGCCCATAAGCAACGTTGAGGGTACCCCCTATTCGTCGCTTGACAACGGTAGAGGGGGGTCGTCCGATATTTGAATGCAAATCCCTCATCTGGACTGTCATTTGCATTGAAACTTGATGCACCGGCAACCCCCGTCTCTCTCTCTCTCTCTCGACAGGTGGCGCTGTGTGTTTAGTAATAATATAGTTAAAGGGGAGGAGCAGGAGGACTGTTACACACACACACACACACACACACACACACACACACACACACACACACACACACACACACACACGCACCGGAGGCCGTCAGAGCGCACTGACTCTCCAAACACACACACACACACACTCTCTCTCTCTCTCGCGCGCGCGCTAAAGAGACCAGCATCCTCCTCCTCCTCCTCATCTTCCCATCACCGCGTGCACGAGCGTTCAGCATCATCACTGACAGCAGCGCGAGGGATTCTCACACAATGAAAGAAACGTGCGCAGCTTCATCTGAAGGTAAAAGCTGGAGATCAGCATCAGACTGCTTTACAAACTAGCTCTGCTGGAATTAACCAGCGATACAGCGCTGTGATTCTGCATGTGTTTCACGAGGACAGACTAATGGACCAGCAGCAGATTTCCTCTATAGATTGCATAAGTCAGGTGCTCCGATCTGGAGCAGCACGTTTTGGCAGGACATTAGTGTTGCACGCTGCTTCTGTCCTCCTAAATTTAGGAAAAGAGTCACTGGAGACGCCACTTTTCACTTTCAATAGACTGTTACAGGTGTGCAACCTTCAAAACTGCTTTCAGAAATGTTGCAATTAATATTTGTCTATGCTGTTTTCATGTTGCTATATAGTTAGTTTTTATTATTTGTTAAAAGAAAATAACTGACATCAGATTTTTATTTCAATGGTCAGTATTAAGTATTTAATGCTGCATGTGCATCTATTTAACACTTAAGTCGCGTGCAGATGATTTTGATTCATGTTTTGCAATATCACTGAGTTGATCATTTTTGGTTTATTGAGATTAAAATGTTTGGTTAATACACCTATACATTATATTTTGTTTTTAATCTTTACTTGTTCAAGTTTACATGAGAGGATATAAGATTGACAGATATTACAGACACAGTGCGATATAGATGTCTATGTCAAACATTTTATTGTTTATTTGTATATTTGTACATTTTATTGTATAAAATAGTGTCTGCTAAATACATAAACATAGAGCCACAAGTGCACAACACATACCGTGATGTACAACAGTAAGTTGAAATGAATAAAATATATAAAACAAATTTAAATCAGATAAAAATATAATACATTTAATTTCACCTCAATGCTAACCTAAAGAATACTTTTTTCACAGTGTTGTGATTTGTGATGGTTTGAGGAGGATGAAATCTCACTCTATTCACGATCTGTTTGTGAATTTTTGTATTTGTGTAGATATACAGACCCATAGAGTTGATTTGAACTGCTGGCAAAATGATGGCAATGGCTGGGCGAGTCCATATTAAACATTTCATTCTGCTAACAGAAAGTAAATGTAGTCTGTAGAGACGGTTGACTTCTGTCCAAAGGTGTTGTGGTATCATATACTTACATTTCTTTCTTCTTGTCAAAGTGTTTGATTGACACCCTCAAATGAGGAGAGATTAGATGGTTTGGCACTGAACTGCTGTAGATGCATGGTTGAATGTGTGTTAATTTCACATGAGATCGATGTTGATTTGAAGAAGATGGAGTTTTAGTGTTTCTGTTTGTTAAATCAAGATGCTTTAAGAGACCGTAGTATTTTTGTGTTTCAGAGCTGATCTGATTCATTTAGCGGAAAACTATCAATTGATTGTTCAGGTGATAAGCTCTGGTTTTACTGGTTAGTGCTGTGATGAGTTATTGATGCTTTAGACTCACCGTTCAGTGACCGTTGTTCAGATGAAAATAGAACGTGAAATCATCCTTAAATATTTGCTAAACATTTTTTTTATATGTAAATATTATACTGTGCCACTAATTGCCACTTAACACTCTCAGTCACTTCTAAAATTGAGTCAAAAGTCTAATTACACAGATGAGTTTGATGAAACGTTTGCTTATCTGTTATATCTAATGCTTTCAAGAACAAATGTACATTTGCCACAATGAGCTGTGGTTTGTAAAATCACACAGATGGGTAAAGTTGCTGCCAGACCTTCAGCTCTGTTGTGACTAGACGGGGAGAAGAATGAGACTGTCTTGGAGAGGACATTAATTGAGCGCTGTAGTCATGTTGAGTCTGGTCTTTAGGTCTTTAGGCTTCAGTAAGTGTTGGAGATCTACAGATCCAGCCCAGATTTCACACAGAGCGCAGAACAGAACTTGTGCAGAGATGCAGCATATGAACGAGTGACTCTACACTCATCCGAGTTTGAACGGAGTTCAGAAGAGATGGGTGAATCTAACCAAACCTGTTGGATGCATATTTCACAACAAAAACCACAAAAATGCATTATGTTTTTTTTTGTTGCATCGTGACATTTTCATTGCAATTAATGACATTTTACCTCAGAAAAAAGTTCTTAATTTACACACACACACACACACACACACACACACATATATATATATATATATATATATATATATATATATATATATATATATATATATATATATATATATAAGTAAAGTTCATGTTCCATGAAGATATTTCGTAAATTTCCTACCATAAATATATATCGAAACTAAATTTTTGATAAGTTATATGCATTGCATTTCATTTTGAAAAATTGATTGATTGATTTTTTTTTTTTTTTTTTTTTTTTTTGCACCCTCAGATTCCAGATTATCCAATAGTTGTATCTCAGGACAAATATGGTCCTATCCTAACAAACCAATAAATAAAAAAAATTAGGTCCAGGGTCATATAAAATATATAACGTATATTTTGGTGGCATTTTTTGTAATATTTTAATGATTTTTATTAATGTATTTTTATTTGAACTTTTATTTACACTAATGAAAATTTGGTGGTAATTTTATGGGTCATACCATTTTTAATTACATTATACATTATTTTATTTGTCTTAAAAAAAATTCACTAATTGCTTCTTTCATAAAGGTTTCATGTGTTTATGCACACTGTGTTAATAACAGTTGATGCTGCTGCTCTGGAAATCGTTTATGACTACAGAACTGATTTATTGTCTTTGAGAGGTCGTTAAAAACAGGTTCATGCTGACTTGACTTTGAAAACCATGTAAAGTGTCCCTATGTCCTCTGAGCAGTGCTCTCTAAAATCATCTGAATTAATGACTTATTCATGATGGACATTTCTCATTTCTTTAACAGGTGGCGTGTGATGTAGAGGAGAACAGCACACGACTGTCTTATATGATGTTCATCGATCAGAGACACTGTGTGGTGAGTAGTTTTGAAATTGAGCAAGACGTTTGTCCTGTATCAGTGCTTTAGTGATTTCATGTTGAAGATTATTATGATTAGAAATCAAACAGAGGCAGCAGTTAAACTTATTTTCTGCACAGATGTTGTCCACACAGTTTAAGTTGTATTAAACCCAGGAACATTCCTTGAATATGTTGTGGCTGTGATTCGTCACTGGTGGTTTGTGCTCTCGAGGTCTTTATGAAGATGATGGATGGGGTTCTTTGAGGATGGTGTTGTGGCTGAGATCTCACGCTGAGATCCCCGCTGTGTGACGGTCTCGGAGGAGCCTGTTCCTTTGCCTCTTACATTCAGACAACTTAATTGGCACATGTCAGGATGTATAGATGGAGATTAAAGGGAAAACCCAAGTTGCTTGTGTGTGGAAAAGCGTGAGATCTGCAGTGTCAGCAGTGCATCGGATTCGGAAAATTAGTTTGTCACTGCAACATTAGGAATTCTAATACAATATTAATGCATGTTTAACACGGTGTGAGTAATTTTATATGGTTGTAATAGAGTCTCAATATAGTTATTTTTGTTGCCAATCTAATTAATCAGTTGTTTATGTATTAAATAAACACATAAAACCCAAATTTGCATAATCCAGTGTCTGCTATAACTTGCAAGTATTTATTCTGATTGGGAAAATGCTGTGCATTTAAATAAGTGCATGTGACGACATTTCTGCACAACGCTATTGGGTTGCTTCTTGCAGGTTTTGAGACCCAGATGTCCAATAAATGGTGCTAAAAGCATGTTCGGTTTTATCTGAAACACATGAACCGTAATCTAGCAATATTTCATTAGGAAGTGGCACTAAAAGGTAAATGCTCTGTTGCATTTGAAAACAACGTCCTAGAAACACTAAACCTAATCAACAGCGATAACAAAAGCAAACATGAGCTATAAACATGTGATGAAATAACCCTGCAATTTCATCTTGCAAGTCTTTGTGCTTTTTTTTCAATTGCAATGCTGTACCAGGTGAGCTTACTAGCAAGTTTACTATGTCAGAACAGCCAAGAGCTGGTTATGTGATGCAAACACCAAAATAAATTAATTTACAAATCATGCAATATGATTAAAGTGTTTTGAGGTCATAACATAATATTATGCATGAAAATAATAATTATAAATAAATATTCAACATATGAATGTTTAAGCCTATGAGATTTGAACCCATGCTATTGGAGTTACCAGGCCAAGGTTATGAATCACCGTGCTAAAAACACCTCATTCATATGCTAATGATGATACTAACACAAATTAATTAGGTGTTAATGGCAAAATTAATTAGAATTGATATCCGGCTTCTATTTGATGTCTTCTGTATTTATTTCTTACATCATCTAGGTTTTGGGGTGATTTGAAACATCCAATGTCTATATCTCAGTGCTTTTGTTGAGAGCTGCGTTTGACTAGCTAATGTCTTTATTAATATTCAGTGGCCGTTTCTTGTTGTTTCAGTTTTTAAAGCGCTTGTACGTTGATTGAGGAAATCTCCTGTTTAACCTCCAGTAACCTCGTTCATCTCCTGAGATGGCCAGTATTTTTTGATATGCTAAAATTGCACCTGCATGCAAGCTGTTCTTTTACATTCAGAAAATAGGAATCACGGTGAAGTGGATGTTTCTTTCAGATAAGACGCGTCCAATCCATCTCCTGGAAATCTTTCCTGCTGAGTTTCAGGCCTCTAAAAGTCCGCCTGTAATTTTCAAGCAGACCTGCGGTGCTTGATTATCTGGTTCTGCTGTTTCATTGGAATTGAAACTGAACGATGAAAGAACATGATGCTGCCTTTAAGTCAAAGCAGAATCATTGTATTTACAAAGTGAACGGCACCACAAAGTCATTTATATATTATATAATACATTATTATGGATAGATTTTTCATTTTGCTTCAGAAGAGGGAAAAATAAGCTATTTTACAAGTGAACAAAAAGTCATATTTGCATATGTAATCTAGTAGCCCTGCTGTAAAATAGCTGAAGCTAACCTAAAGTGTTTGTCCGGTCTCCTAGATTGGCCAAACTGGTCTGTTTTGCTGGTTTTAGATAAAGTTAGACCAGCTAAATATCAGCCTAATCAGCATAAACAACCTTAGACTGGTATATATTATAATTTGTTCCCCCTAAGTAGTCATCTTTGAGATCAAGGAGTGTTTTTCTATCAGAAAACAAAGTTGGTAAAGCCGGGGTGTCTCAGAGAGTTTATACGTGGGTTTTCCAGGTCAGTATTTCAGATGCTTGTCTATTATAGTACATGTAATCAGTGTGAATAAAGGATCATATTTGCACCCTGTTCACTTGAAGGAGCTGCCGGCTAAAGGTTAATTGCTTTTTGCTAATGTTATTGAAGCACCCTCCTAGAACTGGGTCGTGTGAGCTCCTTATAAGATGGCAAAAGTGCAAAAGTATCATACATCTAGTCCATACATGAGAAAACAAAGAGCACTATGTTTATGATGTACTTTTGAACTTCTATGAAAATCTTCTACGGAGGAACGAATGTCCTGCAGGTTTGGAGTGACATGAGGGTGAAGAAACGATGACCGAATCATTTTTGATGCATCTTTTCCCCTTATTTCAAGGCAGACTTTGCACTGTTTTATTTCCAGCGTTTTGCTGAACAGACCAGCGTCTTGAAGTCATTCAGAGGTTGCTGACAGCGTCTGGACTTCTGTGTGCACGGCTGCAGTGGTGCATTAAATAGGCCAGTTGTGAATGAAAATCGATGGTGGCGCTTGCGCTTTTGTTTACTCATCTGAAAATGAAGGACTTAAGTTTGCTTGCAGAGCCAATTTACTTCCAGATCTTGTGCAGCATACGGACTAATTGAATTTGTCTGAATATAACAGACCAGACCACTCGGTTTGATGTTTAATAAGTGAAATGAACAAATGCTGTGATCCACTGATATTCATCTGTTGATTCATCTTTATTTACTTTGCAGATGCATGATGCAGTAAAAAAGCCTTTTTTCTGGCTTGGTGCATCATGGGAAGGACACACATTTTCAGAAATGCTTGTCAAAAACATGACTCACATTTGCTAGTGAGTAAACTTCATTTGAAAACAAAGCTTGAATGGATTGTTTGCTGTGAGTAACTGTGTAAATGTGTTTGTTTGGAAGCAGCATTATGTGACTGTGGATACAGATGCAGCCACTGTACAGAATATTATAGTTCGATTTATTTTTGTATTGTTTGTTATTTAACTGTAGAGCTTAAGTTAAGCTATAGGAGCCAGTTTTATTTCATTTAGTCATGTAGCGGTTACAGTTTGTTGAGGTTAAAGATATGTAATCTGATAAAATTCTTTACTTGCATTGATATTTTGACATCAGTGGGAAAAAATGAATTCATTAACGAACACCTATGATCAATAAATCCATTCCTTCCTTTGTTTCTTAATGCCTTTGCCTTAAACATACCTAAAAATTACCCTTATTTTTTTTTTAAAGTTCTGACAGATTAATTTTTCTGTGTGAGAATCCATGCAGATGCATCCATAACGTTCATGTTTTGTTTCAAATGCAACCACTATGAATATAGTCTAGGCTAAAGAGCACTGTTAGGACTTGCACAACATGAGTGACTTTTTGATTCAACGTTTAATGTCATAATTAACACCTCTGCCAGGATAAGATGTTTAATTAACAGCAGGCATGTTCTTTATTCCAGAAAAGCTTTCAATATGTGCTGGTTGTCGGTGGTGAAAGGGTTACAGCAGTGAGCGTGAAGTGCCCCGTCAGTGAACTGGGCTCATAACCTGTCGTGTGCTGCACTCTGTCTGACCTCTCCGTGAGTCGAGGCTGCTAACCATGCATGAAGCAACATGAATTCCTAATGAAATATTTAAAATGGTTTGGGAAATCGGCTTCCTGTTTAAGTGCTTGAAAGCGTTCTCACTCTGACTCTCTGCTTTTGACACAGTGGAATGAGAGATTGTTTTTAAAAGCACTTGTGTTGCTTTGAGGCTGGGTATTTATTGTCCAGCTTTTTGACAATATTATATTTAACTCAGGGACAGTTGAATGTAAAACTGTGTGTAAAGCAGGATTTCCTTTTTTTTTTTTTTTTTTTTTATCTTAGCCTTTTTGACTTAAAATATTTACTTTATGTCCAAATTTATTAGTAATTTTAAATGAATGTTTTAATAATTAACAACACTTTTGCATGGTTGCGGTTCTTTGATATCGGTTGATGGTCACAAATAAATATTGAATATTTTTTATAAATATTTTTCATATTCACACTTCATAGTTTTAATTTTTTTATTGATTTATCTCTATTTTTCACTTGTATTATTGTATTATTAGCTGTTCAATTATTAAATTAATTAATTATTAAACACTGAATCCCATTTTTGGAAACCTTGATTTAGAAAAACCCTAATTTCAAGTAGATTCAAATATTTTATGCAAGGCATAAATAACAGCAAGTTTAATTAAAGATAATTAAGACATGATCGCAAACTGATCTATCTAAACTAAACTAATGTTTCTTGGCCAGATAAAATTTGCTGTTTAATTTATGTATTTTATTACTTAATCCCTTTATTGTTTTGTGATTATTAAATAAAATGTATTACATAAAATGTATTAATTATATATACAAATATAGATATATTTAAACAATGTATTTATATTTACAATTAATATTATTAAATATTGCCAGCCCTCAAAAGCACACACCTTATGATTAGATTTCGAAAATGTCATTTAAAATTGAACATTCAAAATAAATGCATTTAGTAGATTGCATAAAAAAAGCTAAATACATTGCATATTTAAAACTCATCTCCATAAATTCAAAGGAGTCCATCTCCAATATTAGCTGATGAATATTTCCAGTGACATTTATTCTTTGACTGGACTAATATAAAGTCAGCTCGTGTTAAAATCACATGAGAATGAGATGTTGGATGCAGTTAGATGGAGGTGAAGGTGTGTTATGGGTGGTTAGATGGGAATGCAGAGAGACAGCTCCGTCCTGTCGTCTCTGGTTTCCCCGCGCGGGGTTAAACGCCTGTGGCAGCACAGCTGGAGGACTGGCATCGTTTCAATAGATTCTGGTCATATAGAGATCTCAGACGTCACTGCACACTGACGCGACTTTGATCATGAAGGTTTTTCAGCAGCATTTTCAGTCTTAAACTACTGCGACTGTTCTGGATTGTGCTTAAAACCACTGCCGTCTGCGTTCAGTTAGAATGAATGTTTCCTACATCTTTCAACGTTAAAAACACTGCAGACTAATATGAGACTGGTGTGACGTTACTCGGTGCGTGTATTCAAGTCAAACTTAAAAGTAATATGCAAATTGATGAAGTTAATAAAGAGTGACGTCTCAATTTTGAATTAAGCGTTAGTGGGTGTAGCAATTGAATGAAAGGGAACACTGGACTGTATTTATGCGATCATGCGTTTATTTAACCTTTTGCACTTTGTGTAAGATATTTAGCACTTAAGCAAGATTTAATAATGTTACTCGTCGCATAACAGACTCTGTTCCCCAAATCTCATGTTTCCTCCTCCAGCATCAGTGTTTGCATAAGTTTTATGAGTTTCTGTTGTCAAAGTGACGAAACTGGATCGCAATATCACTGCGGTTGAAAAGAAATCAAATGTGCTGAGCATGCTGGGAAGCCAAATAGCTTAGAGGATGTGTGTAGGATTTTTTCCTTACTTCTCTGAACAAACCAAGAGTCCTGCGCAACTATTACAAAACATGCACGAAGAGTGTCATTTTAGTGATTAGGAGTTTATGTACATTACATTTCTGGCTGGTTTTAAAGGAACATCGGTAATCTGAGAGGTATTCAGACAAAGACAATTTTCCACAGTTTCCACAAAAATATGAAGCAGAGAGGCAGTTTCCAACATTGAAAATGATAAGAAATGTTCCAAAAATGTGAATAATTTCTGAAGCATCATGAGGCACCTAAGACTGCCGAAAATGCAGCTTTTCATCACAGGAATAAATTATACTTTGAAATATATTCACATAGGAAATAGTTATTTTAAATTGTAATAAGTTTTCCCAATAATAGTATTTTTCCTGGATTTTTAATCAAATAAATGCAGCCTTGGTGAGCAGAACAGTATTCTTTTAAAACATTAAAACATCTTAATGATTCCAAACTAGTATAAAAATCATTTAAAATGTATAACCCCCCGCCCCCAGTGTTTGCATTGGTCAGTGGGCTGACCGGGACACCACTCATACACAACTGCAGCGCTGCACAATCTCACTGCTGACTACAGTGTTGATTAGAGCTGACATTGTAATAATTCAGCTTCACCGGGTGTCCGGCGGTGCAGGTGCTGCTGACGGGAGACTGCGGCCAGGAAGCCAAATGATGCTCTTCTCTTTCCTTCCTTCCCTGCTGCTGTCCTGCATCATCATACACCATCCTGAAGACTAAAAGAGACACCGAATATATTAGTCTGGGGTGGGATGACTGTACGCAGCCTGCTGTGAAACAACACCGCTATAGCGTTTATATCGCAGAAGATCAGTGGGCAGAAATGACTTGAAGTCATTATTTTCAGTGCAAGTTGGCAATTTACCGTCACGCAGCATGGCTATGAAATGTTTAAGGATGCATTGAGAACTAATAGGAGTGAAGTCAGTGGAGGTCACATGAGATACTGTTGGAAAGATGAAGGTCAGGGTGTTTTATATGATTCGTTTCTGCCCACAGACAGCAGTATAATCAAAATTGATGCATAAAAACCTCTTAAAATGTGATGGATTCATGAGTTTGAGTTTATGCACTGATAATTGTTCTTTGTCATATTATGGAGTTCCATATTTGACAGAATATAAGCATACAAAACATTTGGATTGGTGCTTAACGAGAGAAGTACTTTTGCATAAGTTGACACCAGATTCAGTTTCGCTTGAAATAAATTTGTTTAGGCTTAGCTAATTGGTTTTATAATGCAAGCCAATATCATTTGTTTATTTTATACTTTTTCAAAATATTTCGTCCCTTTTCTGTTCTGAATAATGTTCGATCTAAAGGATTTGTTGTGGAATAGTTTTAATATTGTCAGCTTTTTTAGTCTTAGCCCTTTGTCAAATGTGCATTTTAGTTTTTATCATATTTAGTCAGCCTGTCCTGAATTTTGGGAATATTATTTTAGTTTTATTCAATGAAAAAGTCAAATATTAGTCGTGCTGCATAATGGTTAAACTAATGGAAATTATTATTATTATTATTTTTTAATATTTTTTGTGGTTGATGAAAATATAAAGTGATTTTGGATATAGAGTTTTTATTTATTTAAACTACATTTTAGTCTGATTATTTTTTTCATCAATGATATTTCATATTGAAATGATAATAGTTAGTGTTCAATGATGGTGTCGCCTCACCGTAGTCATGGAAAAAACACTAGACCTATTTCATTAACATTATTCTGAAGTTACTGTAGGTGAACTAAAATACATGTTTTAGTGTTTAAAACGCTGCTGTCATTTATACAAACACATTCTGCAGCCCAAGGTTCATTTTTAGCAGCTAGTAAACTGATATGCGGTTAGCGTGACATTAGATTTTGGCTGTACATACACCCCTAGGGTAAATGTGTCACCTCTCAGTTGTCAGGCTTTAATGCATGTTTTAATAAACCTCATGCATATGTTGCATTAATATTTTAATTTGTGCTCATAATGAATGTTCCTCCTTGCCTTTGCTAGTCACTGCATTGAGTTATTTGTCAAATTAGTGGTTCGGGCTCGTTTGATGAAGGTTCCTGTGGGGAGCTCAGTCCGGTACGAGATTGTGAAGTGTGACTGTTATTCTCTGCTCGGTCTTGTTTGCACAAAGCCGTTTCCCAAGACTCCATCACAGGCAATGTGCATTAACTTAACAGCAAGTTTGACTAATTATAAGGCTCTTTTTGCACTATTTGCATGAGTTTTGTTTTGAGGGAGAAAAGTGTTTTTATTATGCAGATGCATTTTGTTTTCTAAATACAACAAACAAAAATGATGCATGTATCAAATGATATATGAATTTAAAAAGGATGCAGACAAACAAACAAACATATTTGCATTCCTGCAAGTTTGATTTGCATATTTGTGCTCTTGATTTCCCACATAGCCGTATGCCGAGAGCTTTCACCGAATTGTTTTTTTTGCAGATGAGAACGTGGCCCTGAAATATTTAGTAGAGTGCATTCATATGAAGCTAATCCATAATGCAGCTTTCTCCCGCCCATATCTGCTGCTCTGAAAGTGTTTGTTATTACCAGCACTGAAATGTATTATTCAGCATCCAAATTTCAAATTATTAGCCAGATGTACATCTTTTTTGAATGGTAAACATCCAATTTCCTTGCTGCCGGTTTCTTTGCTGCGAGGAAACGGGGGGAAGAATTACAGTAGCGAATCTGCACATCTTCGTAAAGGCACTAATTTCACCCTTGGCTTTACACGCACTGTTCCGTAGATTGGTGGCTTTGTTGATTAGAAAAGGAATTACATTTGCTAAAATGTCTAGAGGATGCACAGCGCAGAGATGCATATAAATGTAAATCAAGGTTTATAGGTTTTTATGTAAATTTGAGTCACTGCACATGTTAAGACGTGTGAAATCCATTGCTTAAAGGAGCATTTCGCCCAAAAATATGACATTCCAAACCTGTATTCTGTTGTTTTCTAATTTTTAAAGATTTTTTATTCATGGTGACTTTCTGTTTAAGCTCTGAAAAAGCCTGAAACATAAAACAAATTGTGTGCTATATTCAAAGTCTTCCGAAGTCATACAACATGTGAGGAAATTGAATAGTTCTTTCAAAAATGGAAAATTGCTGAAAATTCACTCACCCTCAGGCCATCCATGTAGATGAGTTATATTAACATAACTTGCTCTGCAATGGATGGGTGCCGTCAGAATGAGAGTCCAAACAGCTGATAAAAACAGCACAAAAATCCACAAGTAATCCACACCACGTGTCTTGCCAAAATACAAGTCCATAATTCAGTGAAAATGTCCTTTCTCTGCTGTCCTCTCCCATCAAAATCCCTCACATATATGTGATCCTGGACCACAACATCAGTCATTATGGTATATTTATAGCAATAGCCAACAATTCATATGGGTCAAAATTATAGATTTTTATTTTATGCCAAAAATCATTAGGATATTAAGATCATGTTTAGTAAAGATATTTTGTAAATTTCCTACTGTAAATATATCAAAACGTAATATTTGATTAGTATTATGCATTGATAAACACTGCATTTGGACAACTTTAAAAGTGCGATTTTCTCAATATTTATTTTTTTGCAGATTTTCAAAAATGTGTATCTCTCCCAAATATTGTCATATTCTAACTAAATATTCCTTAAAATGCAGTGCCTATTTATTTAGCTTTCAGTTGATCAATTTCACAAAAAATTTACACTTATGACTGGATTTGTGGTCCAAGGTCACATTTGTTTAAATACTGTTTTTGCTTGCAAGCTGTGCTTGATCTGTGCATATTTCTCTCTTGATTCAGGCGAGATGTCTTCTTGAATCATTCGTCAATGATCTGAAGTTAAGAACATCTTGATGGATTTGTTTCTGGCAAACACACAGTTTTTGATGGAAGACATTAGACATTAATTGATGGACTGGAGTGGTGTGGATTACTTAGTGGTGGATTATTGGGATGTTTTTATTTGGGCTGTGTATCAACAACAAAGTTACGATTGGGAGGCCACGGTACGGGACTGCACACAATTTCACCTCAAAAAAATGAAGTAAAACATCTGCTTATTAAACACTTTATACTATAGGGCCATTTCTAACAATTAGCAGAGCAGGCAGCTGACCTCTTCATTATGAAGGGCCCTCATAACTGTACCACGGTACAATATAGTTAATGACATATGTTTTATGTTTACACTGGATATATCCTTGTATCAATGTATGAACACAACACCAGTTTTTATCAGCTGTTTGGACTCTAATTCTGACGGCACCCATTCTCTGCAGAGCATCTATTGTTGATGCAGCATCCAAATCTGCTGAAGAAACAAACTCCTTTACATCTTGGATGACCGGAGTACATTTTCATCAAATTTTCATGTTGGGGTAAACTATTAATTGAAGTTATTTATCTAATCCAATCATTCAGGTCCATTTTTGTGAACTATTTGTGAGACATAAATCTTTCATTAACTGAAATGAGAGCATATGGATATGTCAAGATATGTGAAGATATTCACTGAAAGTGAATTTGGATGCATTTCTAGTTCAAAGTTATCATACGACTTAAGCAGATAAGGCATATGGCCTAGTTTATGGTGCTTTTGTGTCTGTGCGGCTATTCATTGTGAATGCAAAAAGAGTGTCTAGTTCTATAGCTTTTCCACAATGAAGTCTTCAGTGCAAGAAGGTCATCAAAGAAATGCTTTCAAATGCACTCTCCCTTTAATTTACACCACTGCAAATGAACATCTGACTCCTCAGTATGTCATTCTATCCTCCTCCAGTGGGACAGTGAAAATAAATGCACAACAAAACTCAACAGATGGACATAATTGATATGGCACAGGCAGAAGTCTCACTTTGAGATGCTCGGAGGGAATGTTTGGAGCGATGTGAGATATGAGGTCATCCTAAGTGCACCAGGAATGTCTCCGGTGTCTGCTGGGACGCTGCTGCCAGTTGTTCCCGTTTGCGGTCATGTGGCAGTCACGCATTACTGCTGAAGCATAGCTAAAGACAGGAGAGCAATGCCGCCCACCGCAGATACAGCAGTATGACGCTGTCGTGAATGCTTCTGTGATGGAGCTCTTTACAGCGTGAAGCAGCAGGAGTTGTGTTTTAGCAAAGAGGCTTAACCCTCATGAATTCATTTTCTGCTTGTTTCTCCATTACTGGAGGCGTCATAAACCCGTCACACACCCCTGATCGCATTTCAGCACAGCTAAACTCCAATCCATGTGTTGTGCCTGGGTTTGTTTTTCTCTGATTTTCTTTATTTGTATGCCTTTGGGTGTCAGAGGTGACAGAAAAGAGGAATAGAAGTGATGTGCATTTGATTTATTTTTGCATTGTGCGATTTCCTGGATCGTTCCTGTTCTGCGGGACTTATTAAATGCTGTAATGTTTACATACATGCTTGTGTTGGAAGTATGAAAAAAGTTTTTGTATAACAGTATTAAGAAAAAGTTTGTATTTTATTTTTATATATATATATATATATATATATATATATATATACATATATATATATATATATATATATATATATATATATATATATATATATATATATATATATATTTACACCTATATATTTCTGATAGTTATCAAAGAAAATTAAAAAAATGTGTCGAGTTTAAGCTGAAGCACTAAAACAACTAAAACAAAAATAATAATTAGGAAACACTATGTATACCTAAAGAAAACAAACAAATAGAAATGACAAAAACACTCTATATGTATATAAATATGTAAATATATATATGTGTGTGTGTGTATATGTTTGTACAGTAAGTATGTAATGTATATGTAATATACAATAGGCATATAGGTGAAGCAGACTTTGATAAATATGATAAATTAAACAGGCCAGTTTTGATACTGTGTCTTCTATATACAAATGAGCTTTATTATTGGATAAGGTCTGTGTAATGTGGCATTCATATGCTAATGAGATTGATTGTGAAATATGAGTCTTTTCTGCAATTTAGTTTTTATAAATGCCAACATTGGCTCATTACATTTTTGCAAAAGCATGCCTATAGTTAGTTTGCTACACTTTCCAACAGCTGCAGTTTTGTCAATAAAACGGCATTAACTTTCACACAAATTCTGATTAAAGAGGCAGATTATTGATTAAGATTGATTAATCTACCTTTCACAATTGTCATAATCTCAAAACCATAGTGTATTAGTGTAGTAGACTGATTGGTTTTGACATTTGAACCACATAGCCAGGTCTGTATATTTAGCTTTTTTGATGTAGTAAACTTGCTTGTAAGCTCACCTGGTACAGCATTACACTTCTGATGTGGAGCACTTGAGGAAGAGTCCTGTGAAACATGAGTAAAATGGCAAGGTGGAATCAGCAAAATCTCACGTTTTTTACAATATTGGATGTATTCAGGGTCATGTTTAGTGTAGCTGATACGTTATTTCAAAACACAAACAAGCGTTAACCATTTAGTGAAACTGAAGCATTACAAACAGCCAAGGTATTAAAACATTGCCAGATTCAACTATTATCATAGTTTTGGATAAAACTGGGCTCATTTTTAGTGCCACTCAGTGAACATTTCACTTCGAGAGTATTATGAAATGCATGCAAAGCAGAAATGTCACCACATGCACTTTTCTAATGATCTTGGGTTGATAAAGGTAGTGAGGAGGAGTTTTGCATTGTGAACATTGGAGTTTCTCACAAAGTATTAAGGTTTAGAGTAATTTTTTTTTTATTTGAGCACTGAAATCCCATCCTACTTCAGTATTGTAATTGTTGCATAAAATTTGATGAGGTTTTAAACGGATAATTAAACTGTCAATCACCTTAAACTCCAATCTTTTATGTGCGTTTTCATCATGAATTGAATCTCATTAAATAAAATGAGATTTATGATGAAACATGCTCAAACATTTAGAGGAACCTCTATGATGAAATTAAAAGTGCTGTTTGCCCACATACAAAATATTGATGTTTTCTTGATTTGACATTTCTTCTAGTATTTACAAAAGTCTGTTGTGTGGTTTATCACCGTCTCACATTTAAAAGGCTCCAAACTCAAGTGTCTGTCATTCTGGTAAACCAGGAGCATTTTTTTTTTACCAGCACTCAACTGTAACTTTTTGCTGTAGAATTAGAAAAGCAAGGGTCCGAGTGCATCTAAAAAGCCCTTGATGTGCTGGTGTTGCTGTGCTGTACGTGTTGGCATATTGCTCTCACTGCATTGTTCACACATGACAGGATCTCGTCTCAAGTGGCGGAATGAATGAATTGATCTGTGAGGCGCGTACGGGAGAGATTGAATCTAGATCATAAATGGAAAGTTTAGTGGAGCGTGGTTTTTATACAAAGGACAAGAGTCAGAAATAAAAGGTGAAATGTGGATTACTGACTGTAATACTTTCAATTATGAAACACACAGTTACTGCTCAAAAATTTGATCGGAAGAGACATATGCGAAGATGTTTTAAAATGATCTATATATGCATTTGTTTTTTGTGCCTGTTTTCCATTATATAATCACTCTCTTTTGCTCATTCATTTTAATACAAAGTTTAGCGTAAGCACGGAAACTTTTCATTTTATGATTCATGAGTGCCAGATATAATAAAATGCTTGCAGTTTTATCTGCCTTTCTTGATGGATTTGAAATGTGTTTATAGCTCATTAGGTGTCTTAATGTGTCCGATAGCAGAGGTGGGACTGAAGCAGAGAACAATAGGACGGTGTGTTTAATGAGATGCTTGGTGTTTTTCAGTTCATGGTGTGAAGACAGAAACGCTGCTGTATATATTTAAACCAAACCTCTTCATTATATCAAAGCTATATGTGCGTCATTGTTTTGATTTTATTTTTAGCCCACATTGATACTGTAATTTACATATCTCGCCTTATTAGAGCTTGTGTACAAGATACAAATGAAGCAACACCTACAGTTTTTCTTTTCCTGCCTGTTTTCAACCACATGTCAGAGATACGTTGAGCCGTACGAGGCTTATTCCAGCTGTTTGAACCATCTTGCAGCTCGAGTTTAAAAGGCTGTGGAAAAACGCATGCAGTGTGGAATTCCCAGGGATTTGATTGTGTGTCACATACAATTTTTCCTTGTTTTCCATCATCGGTTGCCTTTGTTTTCCAGTGCAGTGTAGAAATGAAATTATCATGACGTTGTACAGGATCTGCAAAGCATGAGTTTTAAATTCAACATTTTAAAGCCTTTACCAACTGTATAGATTATTAAATGTAGATTTTTGTTTTTATAATATTAAAAATAATTATTATAATAATTATACCAATTTACCAATTTAATTCTATTGAGAATTAATCCATTTTTAAGTTGTAATCAAAGGAAATGATTATAATTATTATATATATATATATATATATATATATATATATATATATATATATATATATATATATTTTGCACAAGATATTTAAAATTAAGCATGAAGACATGATGTTGTAGTGTTTCTAATTTGAGCATCTGTAGTAAAAACAATATTGGAATCCATTCCTTAGAGTTTTGGGTAAAATGTTTTGCTATGTATGTATGTCCTATTTATGCATATAGATGAAAATTAAACTATACATTTAAGAATTGTGTTCTTCTGCTATTTAGCTCAAGAGAACAATAGAAAGTCTCTGATAAATCATTGATTGTTCTAGTTTTTGCCACCTTTCATCCACTTTAAACCTGCCATCAGTTCTCTTCTCTCTTTACTTCAAGAGAAAGACCGAGTCTTCACCAGCTATTTTATGTGCATTTAAATGTAATGATAATGAATAATGAATATCAGGATGGGTGATTCTAGATAAACAGTTCTCATTTGTATCTTGTACACAGTTCTGACGCCATTATTAAAACCAAACACACATTCTTGCCAATAGATTCAAAATGAGTCTGAATGAAACTTTGGGCATAGTACGTTTTTTATTCATTATAAAGGTCAGTCATTGTGTTGAAGAACTGTGAGGTACTAAGGAATGATCTAATCAGTTTAGCATCAGATTTGCTTGTTGTTAAATTTTGGTGAAGAATATGTTATAAAGAATATAATAGAGGCTGACATTTTTTGGGGAATCCCGTGGGATTGGAAACAAATCACTATTAATCATGTGATTGGGATGGGATTAGGAAAAAATGTCAGCGGGACTGGGAATCGTAATAACATTATGATACCGCATTTTTATACACACATTTACCTTTTATATAAATAAACTCTAAACTGTATATTTAAATTCTGAACTCTGTTCTTGTTGCCCTGTCTTTCTTTGGTGTGGCTGGTTAACTGAAAGTATGCATCTCCCGTGTAACCCTCTAATTGGAAACTCATTGATTGATTGATTAATTGAAAGGTCTTTTTACAGAAAGTTGATTGACATTCACTAAACATGTTCATTCACACGGTTTCTTTTATCAGCATCAGCGTTGCTCTTTTGTGCTGCTGTCACACATCATGGCTGGATTGATCTTATCTCACCTCTCTAGACAACATGTGACCTCTCCTCTTTTGTGCTGAATCTAAAGGCAGAATCATACAGAATGAATCTTGTGACAATAGAGATGCTGACCAGATGCTGAATTTCCATGCTATATGTAAGCATGGGATAATCTATGGCTAGCTGTACGATAAAGGATTTTAAATGCACTTCATGTCTGGCAGTACTTTGCCTCAACGTCGTGCATTTAAAATCCTTTAGCCATTGATTATCCCGCTTATTCTATGGTCATTTGCCAAGTTATAGACAAGTTAAAACTAGTATTGCTCTTTGCAGCACAATATTTGACCGAATTTGTAAAAATTACAGTTATTTTCGTCAGTTAGTGCTAGCATTCTGCCCGCTTCAAATCACACACAGAGATGAAATAGTGTGGTCCACATTTATTTGAATAAATTATAGCATGTATTTCAATTAATTATCGATCGGTCGTTTGAGAGAGAGAGAGATTCCAGTTGCGTTTACCTGTGTGCTACATCTGCACGTGTCTCTTTACAAACAGTTACTTCAAAAACCGCGATTTTACAACATCGTTGCTACAAGGGAATATAATGAAACCATCTAGTATCTAGGCTATATATATATATATATATATATATATATATATATATATATATATATATATATATATATATATATATATATATATATATATATATATATATATATATATATATATATATATATATATATATATATATATATATATATATATATATATATAGTAATATAGTACTATAAAACGTTGATTAAACTGACTCGGAACTACCTTTGCATTTAAACGATTTTATTGCATACCTGCCAGCCAATCAGAATCAAGTATTCAGACAGGCCATGGAATAACTGAAACTAATCGGTGCTTTCAGTGTTTCAATGTTTTGATGAAAGGCTGCCGAACATAACTCATAATAAGATTAATATGTTTAACTCCTTCAGGATGATTTAGCACATTTATCTAGTTTAACATAAAAGCTGTTTGAGTTTCATTATCTGATTGTAATGATGCACAGCAAACTCCCCAGTGTTAATTTAACACTCTTGAGTGTGGACTCATATAAACACTAAAGCAGTGTTAAAAGTAACACTGAAGCAGAGTTGAAGTTAATGAGATAATTAAGAAGTTAATTGAGTTATGATTGACCATTATTGAAGACACCTGATGTTAACAAGAAGAATCACCAAACGAGAAAATCACAATTTGTGTATCACCATTATAGTGTTCAGTGTTTGCTTTAGTTGGGATCTTGACCCTTCAGTTATTATCTGTAGATTTTATGTGGCTGTGGTGACTGAATTATATCATACAGACAGACCACAGCAAAGGCAACCATGTGTGCCATTGATTGTGATTTGAGCTGTTTGTTATAGAGTGACCTGAATGCCTGAGTTTAAGTTTCTTTACTGCATACATAAATTAAGTGAAAAAGAAAAGTAAGCAACCCAGCATTTCTGACATAGTATGACATGTTTTTAATAGTTAGTTCTACGTAAAAAAGTAATCTTTTGTTTGGACACAGACATCAGGAATCAGCGTGAGCATCACAACAACGGTGACCATCAAAAAAGCATGTTGTAGCCAATAAAAACTCATCCATGGCTCCCATCATGCATTGCGGCATGAATAAATTATGAGCTGAACTGTCTTTTTAACATTTTATTCTAACTATATTTTATTTTTGCTGTTTTTATGTTAATTTTTGTATCTAGTTTTGTGATGTTCAGAGTTGGTCTGTTTATCTGAATATGTTGTTTGTCACCGTTGTTGAGATTCATACGCTGATTATTGTTATCTGTGTGTGCCTAAAATTAGAATTCTTTAATAAAAAAAAATCAGAATCACTTGCAAGAGATACCTACAAAATGTATAGAAAATACAGATTTTTTCATTGTGGAATCAAAGCTGTGACAATCAATAATGGAAGTTTTACTTTGAGAAAAGACTGTAAATTAGTTCAGTGATTCATGTCAAACAATGATTACATTAAAACATAATCATCAACACGCAATGATTTTTGCTCTCGGTTTGACAAACAAACTTTAAAAGTAAAAAGTTCCAACCAAGATCCCAACTAAAGCAAACACTGAACACTATAATGGTGATACACAAATTGTGATTTTTCTCGTTTGTGATTCTGCTTGTTAACATCAGGTGTCTTCAATAATGCTTAATCATAACTCAATTAACTTCTTAATTATCTCATTAACTTCAACTCTGCTTCAGTGTTACTTTTAACACTGCTTCAGTGTTTATATGAGTCCACACTCAAGAGTGTTAAATTAACACTGGGGATTTTGCTGTGTGAGGTGAAGTACATGTTAGAGATTTCATTTATTTATAAATCAAATCCAGATGGTATCTACAGTTTTTGCATGGTGACAGTAAGCTTTGAATCCCTATGAGTGTTAAACTTTATGTACCATTGCGAAACAGCCGATGTTATTGCTTTTTGATATATATGATCTTACAGGTGTTAAGAGTTATGCGTCTGATGGTAAAGTACTTTCAGATTTCATCACATTTAAAATATGAGACCAGGAGGATAACTGTCACTAAGTGTTTTAATTAGGGCTGTCAACTAAATCATGTAAATCGGATTAATTTATTTGATGTGCTGACTAATTAACCACGTTAATCACAGTAAATGGCATACATCAATATTTGCACAGAAAAGCAGCCAAAAAGTGTCTTTAGGAAGACAATATTGTCTTTTATTTCTGTATAATTGATGCTAATTGATCTACAATCCATACCAATCCATTTTGCAGCCCAGACTCATTGGAATACTTGAACATCTCTTAAACATATTTTATTAAATTATGCTGGTTTAAGTTCTGTTAGGAAGATATATTAATCCACAAACTCTTTTGAAAACACAAATTTATTTTAGAGTTTTTAATCTTAAGCAAAACTTTAAAACCTTGTAAATTATTTTAAATTGCTCTTTTATTTCAACTCTCAACTTGTTACTTGCCGTGAAAATAACCAAGGAAGCTGGCATGACATTAAAACGCCAGCCAAACAACCAACAATCATTGGAAATATGTGACTGCCAAAGCAGAAATGCATTGCTCCAGATACAATTTACTGCATTTTTCAAACTCCATTGAAATAATAAGCATTGTGCATGGAAATAAGTCTCTATTAGTCATTAATCTGCCCCTCTAATCGTAATATGTGTGACAAGGAACGAACATTGTTGGTGAGCCCAATGGAAATTTAATTTTTCCCTACATTCTGTTTTTAATTTAGTTTTTCTGGATTCTTGTGTTTTATGGTTTAATACAAATCACCAAAAATTGTGTCTAATGAAATTAATTATTAAAACTTGCCCACTTCAATCAGTCTTTAAAAATGTAACCTAATGTAATCTTTTTTTTTTTTTTTTTTTATTCTTAAAAATAAGTAGGCCTGTGTTATTAGTAGTACTTTGAGAAACACATGTTTGTAGTACAATAGTGATATACTTCTGTCATAATTTCTTCAAGTTACTTTTTATGACTTTTATTTTGCCAGGATGTCATGAAGATCGTTCAGTTTAGTTTCAATACAAAATACTTTGTCTTCATGTTGATTTCTGCTGTTGATTGGCTGTTAGATCTGGATATATCTTTGATATTATTTTGTGTGTTTGTAAACGTACCAGTTGTTTTTTGATACATTAATATAAGACATTTGTTCTCCTCCATTAGGTGTTCTCCAGCTTGCCGTGATCAGAAGTGTCTGTCGTTCTCCCGCTCCGTTCTGTGATGATGTCGCGGTACCATCAGCGTTTTGAGAGGGATTTCCGCAGCGTGTGGGAGCGGAGGGAGCGCTGCGGCTCCAACAGCGGCTGCGGTGGCACCGTTAACGGCTGCGTCTCCACCTCTGCCTCCTCCATCCCAAACAACCGTCCCGGCCTCCTGCCCCTGCCTGTCATCCCCTCACTGCTGCCCACCCCGGTCACCGGAGCATCCAGCACGGCCAATAACGAGCTGAGCTGCAAGCGATTAGCCTCCACCTGCACCACCTCTGTGACTAAGGTAGGACTGAACACACCTGCGCACGCTCGCCCTCATGTCAATCCAAACTGCTATCTCTTTATTTCTCTAAAACACAATTGAGAGATATTTCTGCTTCAGTGCTAAACTCAAACTCCAGCAAACTCTGAAGCAAATTTGCTCAGTTTTGATGTTGACTTTAGTGGAGTGTTATTGTGTAACACTGATATATTATTAGATACTACTAAATACTTTTTTATTATATTTCATTATTTTATGATTATGTGTTTTTATTCATATATATATATATATATATATATATATATATATATATATATATTAGTGCTGTCAAAATTAGCGCGTTAACGCATTAGATTAATTTGAAATATTTAACGCGTTAAAATAAAATAACGCAATTAACGCGGTTGCAGTTTTTTTTATTTCCAGTTGTGGCCTATGTGTGTTCAACGTGCAAAGAAATATGGATAAGACCAAGGAAGGACTTTTAGACGGAAAGTTTCAGTATAAAACTCTGCCGGATTACTCTTCAGTCTGCCACAAGAAACATTATGACTGTATGACTGTAACAGTGCGTAAATCAGACCTTTCTGTAACGCTAACGTTAATAAGCTTAAACGAAAATAACGAAATAATTGTGTAGCGGAGTATTTTTTGTACACAGTGCCGCGAACCGTCAATCACTCCTGTGCGCGACTGCGCGTGCATCACTGTCCTCCTCAGCTGCAGCAACTTGCGCTCTCTCTCTTCATCAAGCTTTAAAACAAAAAGGGGACAAAAAGATCATATTGTCTTTGTGCATAGGCTATAGATTAATTAGATAAATGAATATCTAAATTTGTGCCTTGCCGTCTACGGTATTTTTTTAGAACTTAGAAAAAAGATGCTGCAGCCAATGAGCAGCCAGCGGGGGCTGCAGGACGACTCAACCTCCGCAGACAGTTTTTAATGTTTATCAGACAATAAATACTCAAGATTTTGCTTTAGTATAACTCACAACGAGTTTCACACACCTTCTCCGGCCACGTTGAGTTGTTGACACTTAACAGTGGGAAAGCGACACATGCGCTGTTCACTTGTATAACTTAAGGGTGAATGGGTAATGTAGTTTCTGCTCTGGGTGGGATGAATTAGGAAGCTTGCATTGTGAAGGGCGCTCTGAAAATTGGCAGTGCAGGTAAAAGATTAAAACCTCTATTAAAACAGATGTTCAAATGAGCGTACCGGTACGCTACAAGCACGTTCTGGGCGCACGGAGAGGTGGCGGTACGCTCAAGAGCTATGTTTGGAAGTGGCGGTACTGAGTACCGGTGCATACCGGCCCACTTAAAGCACTGGCAATGACTATACTTTGGAATTTTTTTGCAGTCCACTTAGAATTCAACATGGAAATCATTTTTGTTTTTTATTGGCATTGATTGTTTTGAAATTCAAATGGTACTTACATGCCTGTGTTTTTATTTCTGTAATAAATATGGCTTTCAAGCCAACAGTTAATTTGGAGGATATTGATGGTTTATTGCAGGTATGTTGTTTACATGAGAAAATCTGTGTTACAAGTTAAACAAAAATTCCAATAAACAATCATATTTTGAATTTAAATAGTTTCTTTGTCTTGAGTTTACATTAATTATTTACATTTTACATTTACATATCCAAAAAGTTTCAGTCTTTTAATTGCGATTAATCGCGATTAATCGCGATTAATTTTAAAAAATTGTGCGATTAATTAGTTAATTTTTTTAATCGATTGACAGCACTAATATATATATATATATATATATATATATGTATGTATGTATGTATGTGTGTGTGTGTGTGTGTGTTTGTATATTGTGTTTTTGTTATTGTTATTATTTTTTTAAAGTATAGGTAATTATAGTAATCATTATTAAGTACATTTTTTAATCAAGTTAATTATTTAGTGCATCAGGATAAACAAACTTGCCTTGGCATCTAACTAATGATGCATATTTCTGTGTGTGTGTTATATGTAAAGAAAAATATAAGATTAGATTTGATTTCAGGTCACTGCAGTTTTCTGTTAAATTATCACTGCAGGTAATTCTGTATTAAATTTGGTCTAAGTGTTATTTATTTATTTTACCATTTGTTTTTTCAAATTTACAAAGCTTTTAAATTTTTTATTTATTTTAAGGTAAATTATAGATATTTAGAATTTAAATTTGTATACATTTAAAAAATATATATATTTATTTGTTTGATTTTACGTGTAGTTTTGTTGATGGTTTTTATAAGGAAGTCATTACACAACTTTTAACTAAATATGTATTTTTTGTTTGTTGTTATTTCTATTTATTTAGCTGTTGTAGCAGGATTTAGCATTGTTTGTCCTTGTGCATGGATAGAGCCACTTCAGACACAACTGTTGATGGTCACATCAAGTTGGAGAGCTTTGCGGTGTCATTACGTGCCACATGTGTTTGTTGTCTCCGCTTGCGGCAAAAAAAGGAGATTAAAGCGCGTGCAGTGGTGGATCTTAAGGTCAATTTTTCTGTCATCCATCATGAAAGCCCTGCAGCCGCCCCCATCAGCGTATCTCTACAAGCCATCTCTGATAAAGAAGAGCGAGGCTGCTTATTGATCTGTGTCAAGAAGAAACTCCCGCTACCTGCTTTCATATTGCAGACGGGCCGGAGCGGGGCGGGGGGAAAGAATAAAGCAATCTTAGATTTACAGACGTCTACACTGAGAGAAGTCTGGGGTCAGAACCAATATGCTTGTGCATCTTTCATTCCACTTACAAAGACGTCTTTGTGTGAAAAGATGGACATTTTATTATTTAAAGTATCGGCATATTGGCTTCTCTCATTTTGTGATTTTATTGTGAGTTCAGCGCTGGCGTGTGCAGCCAATAATTGAGTGTGTGCTAAAGTAATTTGCTTGCATATTAAGTTATGAATCTCTCTGAGAGGATTGGCTTTGTGGCCTTTTCGTCTTGATCCTGTGAAAAGAGTCGCCGCTCTTGTGAGGCAGATACAAATGCTGTCAAATGACTCAAAAGGGTCAATTTGTCACATTGAGACTCATTAAAATGCATGAATGAAGTGTTGGTCAAGCCACTTTTGAAACTTTCTACAAGCTAAATACAATACAAGCTGATAAAATGAAGTTTAACTACACTTGGGCCTTTCTAGTTATGCTAATAGACATTTAATGAAGCAGTATCTTTTTAAATAAATCTGACAATATTGTTACAATCAAAGAAATATTTATTTGTTTGTTTATTTACTTGTTTCATTAATTTATTTAGTACTTAATTTTTTAAAAAGGATGTCAGATATGTTGTCACAGTTAATATAAATATTTATATATAATATCAATATCATTAAAAGTACCAAATGCAAATTTACATTTATTCATGTAATATAACTGAAAAGCTTTTTTAAATAAGTCACTGTTTATCAGGCAATACAATTTAGTTTTGCAACCAAATATTTATTCATTTATTTGCTTAATTTATTAATTTATTCTTAATTTATTTCTTGTTTATTTAAGTGTTCAATGCATTTGTCAGTTTATTTTGAAAATAGTGAGGATCTCAAATATAGTGACACTATTAGTATACCATTGATAAATTAATTATTACCAGGAAAACTAGAAAAAATAATACGAATACATTTTTATTAGGAATGTTTATAAAAATTACTTAAATGTCCTAATCAAACTATGGCATAATGCTGTCTTAGGCTAAGCCTTTTCTATGAAACCGAGCCTATATGTTGTTATTTCAAGCTATTTTCACACCTCATTCATTTGGAGCCTGATGCATTTTCTCCGTTCGGTTCATGTACGCTAAAAATGAACAGTGATGAGCTGTCAACAGCATGTTCTGTGTGTTTCTGCAGTCTGTATCTTATTCTGTTGAAGCTGCTGAATGTCATTGGAGTTTCCCAGCAGATGTAGAGTTAGAGCGGGAACGTGAGCGTGCGAGTGCCGTTTCCACCATCACTTCCGACACACTTCCATACTCTGCTCCCATTAAATTTCTTCCCCTAATCATGGCTGTCTTGTGTTTCTGGACGGCTCTCAAGATGAGCTGAAAGCTTGAGTATTTCAGCCGCTATCTGTAGCGTGACCTCTTTCAACAGCTCTGTACCGCTAAAGGTTTCATTTAGTCAGCTAAGAGCTCTCTCGTTTAGATTTAGCGAAACTGCATTATGCAAAGCGGCCGGTCAGAACATGCCAAAACACGCAGGATTCATGAACTCTGCAGTCGCTTACCGAGGGCAGACAAGAAAATGAAGAGCCTGCAAAGGAAATATTTTCTCATTGTTATGTGATCGTTTGAATTGCTTGTTATCATGCTTTTATATTGTGACACTTCATATTCATATTACAGATAATAACTGCGGGTCTGCCACGCTGCTGTAAACAACTCATAAGTCGGCATAATTCTGCTCCATTTGGGCAGATTCAACAGTCAGAGGAATTTCATTTGTCCAGCAGTATAATTGCATGATTAATTTGACTAATTATTCCCATTTATTCTCTGATTAGACATAACAACTATTTGGAAAGCCATGCTTAATTAAACCAATGTTTCTCAACAGGTTTTGCTTTGATTCACATTTCACTTTGGACATCAAGTGACATCGAAACTAGTTTTTATCACAAAGGAGTGTCTGGAATTGTCTAAAAACAAACTGAAATTGAAACTTTGACTTGAAGGTATTTATGGTTTTGTTGACTGTTTCTTTAAGGATATTAATATGTTGACATCTGACTGTTGTGAGTAGGGTTGCAAAGGAGTGGATCATTTCTAAAAATCACAGGAATATTCCCAAAAAAACCTTGGAAAGTTTCAGAATTTATGAAGTGGGATTCCCTCAACAGAAACATCTTGGTTATGTGTTTCGAATTTGCACATGATTTTCTGCCTCAATTAAAAAATTCAGTTTGACTGAATTGATTTCAGAGGCATTTTCTGTTCCCTTGTGAATCTGACACAGTCTGAATGAATCCAGACATCAGAGAACAGGAGCGTTGACTTTGAGACCCTTGTATTTCTGCCTGTCATTCATAGATATAGCAGTGTCCCTCACAGGTCTGAGGAGCCGTGACCCTTTTAAGAGCCGTCTCTCCTTGCTGTTGAAAATCATCTGCAGCCGAACACACACAGAATTTATCTCAATGTAAAGCTGCTCCAGCCTGAAGCTTTTTCTGCAGCCAGAGGCACAAACTGAAGGCCAAGAGTTCCTCTTTTGAACCATCAACACAAGAAAGACGTAGCGCTTGGGAAGCATCATTCCTATAAAAAATCTCCTCGGTTCCCATCAGCGGGAGACCACCGCAGATTCCCATCTCTGAGGATGTTTTTAAAGACGCCGGAAGCCATAAGGAATCGCAAACTTACTTCACAAAGCCACAGTCCTGACAAATGATGGAACATGGGTTGTTGGCGGCGCGTGAGCGAGCGCTTCTGCCGGCTGAGGAAGAGGCTTCTGTGTTGACAGCAGAGATAGGAATGGCAAATAAGAGCATGACAGTGTGGATGCTGTATTTGGCTTTGTGAGAGGCGGAGAGCGATGCTGCCCAACGCCTGGTGGATTAGGATGGTGGAGGACAGCCATCCGCTCGAATGGAGACAGATTATTTGACTGTGGATGGAGGATGAGCAGAAGCATGCTGTCGTGGTTTGACAGGTCCTCGTACATTAATGAACACATTACATTTAAAGAGACCTCGCTCTGAAGCGGGGTTGCACAGGGATGGAAAATTTCTGGAAACTTTCCTGAATTTACTGGAAATCTTCCACCTTTTTGCAACCCTGCTCTGAAGAGACGTCTGAATCATCTGCGTCATCTGAAAGTGACGCATAGCCCTATTTTCTACCTTTCATTCAAAATTCCTATCATTATTTGGCTGTGTTTTTCTTTCTAACATCCACCTTTTATAATCCAGTTAAAGGGATAGTTCACCCCCAGGGCATCCAAGATGTAAGTGACTGTTTCTTCAGTAGAACACAAACAGAGATTTTCTTTTAAAGTCAAACCGTTGCGGTCTGTCAGTCATATAATGTAAGTGGATGGGAAGTACGGCTTTGAGAGTTATAAAAACATACACAAACAAAACCAAATTAAACCCTTCGGCTCGTGACGATACATTGATTTGTAAAGACACAAAATGATTGTTCTGTGCAAGAAACTGAAAAGTATTTATATAGTTTTTTTTATCTTCAATTCACTGCAATGTCCAAACTGTCCTGAGCGCATTCTCAACAGCCGGCACGTGAGGCATCTTCTTCTTCTTGCTTTACGGCAGATCGCAGACTTACAAGTGCATTACTGCCACCTATCTCTCAAATGGACCATTGTCACTCTATCTACAATCTCAATTAGGAGTGTCAATGGTCCATTTGAGAGATAGGTGGTGGTAATGCACTTATAAGTCTACAATCCTTATGTAGTCACGAGCCGCAGGTTTTAATTTGAAAACCATGGCCTAATGGTTAGAGAGTTGGATTCATAACCCAAAGGTTCTGGGTTCGAGTCTTATGCCTGCAGGGATTTTGGAGGAATGAATGGTCAGCGCTCTCTCCCACCTTCAATACCACGACTGAGGTACCCTTGAGTAAGGCACTGAACCCCCAATTGCTCCCCGAGTGCTGCAGCAAAAAATAAAAAAATAGCTTCCCACTTCTCTGGGTGTGTGTTCAAGGTGTGTGTGTGTGTGTGTGTGTGTGTGCACTTTGGATGGGATAAATGCAGAGCACTAATTCCGAGTATGGGTCTCCAACCTTGGCCACATGTCACGTAATTTTCACTCTTTTTTCAGTTCTCTTAATATGGTTTTGTGTGGTTTTTTTTTTTTTTTTTTACTCTCAGAGCCGTGATTCCCGTCTACTTCCATTATATGACTGACTGACAGTTTGAATTAAAAATCTATTTAAAAAACTTTATTTTATTTTTTTCACAAGTTTAGGGTCTGTAATTATATAATTTTTTTTTTTAAATAACCAAGGCTGCATTTATTTTATTAAAAAAGTTTATGTGTATGTCCTATTTTTATTTACTGTAAAAAAGTATATATTATATTTACTGTATGTAATATATAATTACATTTTTATTTTTCATATTTTTGTTTTATTTTATACCATTCAAATGCTTGAACGAAAACTTTTTCTAATTGATATATTTTCAAATGTAATTTTTTTCTGAGAGTAAAAGCTGAGTTTTCGCCTTTATTACTTCAATCTTCAGTGTCCTTCAGAAATCAATCTAACATTCAATTTGCTGCTCAAGAAATATTCAAAACACTTGTGCTGCTTTACTTTTTTAGTGTAAACTGTGATAAATTTTATTTTTCAGAATTATTTGTTGAATAGAAAGTTCTAAGAACAGGATTTATTTGAAATATAATTTTTTAAATAACATTATAAATGTCTTTGCTGCGACTTTTGATCAGTTTAATGCATCCTTGCTGAATAAAAATATGAATTTATTTAAAAAGAAAAATAATTTTAAACTTTTGAATAGTAGTATAATTTGAATATTTCTGTTACAGATTTCATAGAGAGCGTCTGTGCTTTCGTTTGAGGGAAATGCATGTACATGTGCAACTGCTCTACATGAGTGTTTTATACTGTAAAGAAAGTTTTTGCAGGGATCTTCAATGGTCGGTTTTATTTTGTGCAGCTGCTTTAATTCTGATCATGCACTCTGATCTTCTGAGCCTGAAAGCGAGATGTGGTGTGCAAAGAGTTACCTCATGTATGCTCTTCATGCATAAACCGATACAGAAATGGAAGTATTTTAGTAAGTCAGCTAAAATGAACTAGAAATGTAATATTTGCCTTTCGCTGCGCCTGCAGGCACACACAGAAAGTATGCTTGAACGCATGCAGTACGGCTGCAGATGAGCACATGTGAACTATCATAACTCCACTTGCTCTCCTGGTGCACTTTATAAACCTGAGCAGGTCACTTTCATTAAACGAAGCACCTACTTCCTGGGGAGTATGAACGTGTGGCTCCTGCATAAGGCACTGAGCAGAAAAGCTGTTTCTGGACTCTGAACATAATCATGACATGAATACCATGTTTTCTACATTTAAATTGCTAAGAGATGTGTGTTACACCACAGGTTTTTGACATGGCACACGAGGGAAATTATAATTGCAAATGGCTTGATTTTTCCGCAGGTAATGTTTTGTCCACGGCTCTTTCACGCGGCTGGCTGTGGACTCGATCAGACGCTGACTGTTGACCACGTCTTCAGAGACTGGTGAAGTGGGTCAAGTGTGTCATTTTGGGGTTAACATGTAAGAGATTACATGCAGTCAGCTGCTCATAGATCAAACTCTGGTTTGACACTGAAGAGTCTTGTAACCCTGAAATCGTCCCGCTGGGGTTTTGGTGGATGATTCTGTCAGTGTTATTAGGAGGTAAATGTGGTTTTATTTTCTGCTGTCTTCCTCATAGTGCTCGAAAAATAAGCATAAGCCATCATACCATAAAAGGGGATAAATCTTTGTGTGTCACTGCAGATATTTTATTCAAACTGCTTATAAACACAAATTGGAGACTTGATGTGGATTTATGGGTTTACCTAAAAAAACAATGTCTGTATATCACTCTGAAATCATTACAAAAAATATGAACATGTATTTGATGTTGATTTGGAGATTTTCCTTCAAAAACATTTATATTTCAAACTGACTTGTTTATTAATTAAAGCTAAAAAAGTGCAGATGTTGCCCCCAAAATTTATATTTAAATTATTTTAATGTTTCAAAAGTATTTTATTTCAGACTTTCAGACACACAGTGCTGATCTTACATCAAAATTGGCTTTAAAATAATGTTGAACTATTTCTGAAGTTGTTTTTTATTTATTTCTGGCACAAAGTGTAGATGCTCCCCCCAAAAACTGGTTATAATGTTGTAATGTTTCAAAAGTATTTATTCATTTCAGCTAAAAAATGCAGATGTTCACCCCAAAATAGGTTTAGAAATAATGTTGTTATTTCAAAAGTATTTTTTTTTAATGATTTTACATAAAGAGTGCTGATTGTCCATAAATTATTTTGCTTAAAAGTAATGTTGCAGTATTTCCAAAGATCTTATTTATTTATTTATTTTACTAAAAATGCAGTTAAAATGATTTAAAAATTATGTTGTAATGTTTCAAAAATATGTATTTCAAAAATTTCAAAAGTGCTGATGTTTCCACAAAATTGGCTAAGAAGTAATGTTTCTGAAGTACTCATTCGTTTATTCATTTATTTTTATTCATACCATTTAATTTAACTTAAGAGTGTAGATGTTACCCCAAAATTGACTTGACTAAAAATAATGTCATATTTTATTTTTATTTTATTTTGCAAATACTCCAGTTTTTCTCTCATCACTCTCAACAGCGCTGTCCAAATGTAAGGAGAAAATAGACTTGACATATTTCAGCTCCATGATGTTATATTTATTCAGCGTTCTCACATGGAATATTCCAGACAACTTTTGACAAGTTTTAGTGAATGCAGGTGAATTTCATTACTGCTCGTCCTCCTGTCAGTGAAGTGAACATGCATCTCTATTCTGAGGTGAAGCAGGCGGTAGGGGAAGCTACAGACGTCTGCTCTTTCCACATGCTTGAATCATTTTTTAATGGCGTTCACATGAAGCATGACGAGGTCCTGCCCAGTCCTGTAGCTTACAAAGAATACTTCACTATTAATATATGAACACTGCAGCATGTGGCCGTTAATAAATAAGTATTCTTTGCGTGTTTTTTTCTTTGTTCTTTCACCTCATGCCATTTGTCCTGCGCTCCTGCTCTGAATCTTTTGGGTTTGTGGGGCTGTCTAGGTTTGCTTCTTAGCAAGGCTTTAGACTTGATTATATTGAGATGGTAGAGCGATGTGCAGACTAGCACTGAATTCCACAGAAAGATTCCTATGGAGTCCTTGCATTTGTGTGTATTTGTTTTCTTCATTATAATTGCATTTTGAAATGCTGTTTAAGCAAATGGTCAAATTATGAAATGTATCTCTGCAGTGCACTGTCAGACATGTGAAGTATGTTACAGACTTGTATGTGTGTGCTCTTTAAGACTTTTTACAGTTTGAGGGGATTTTGCTCATTTTGTTAGGTCAACTTTAGATGAAATTTGAACCATTTTAGCAACAGCGCGCTGGGACAGGAATGTGTGAGATTCAGTCTTCTTCTGTAGATGGAATGTCTAAAAAATGTAACATTTAAAGAAATGTTTTTTTTCAAGCATGGCAATGAAAAATGCAATGACAAACTCGACGCCCACACTTGCCGCTGAAGAGGGGTCTTTTTATGTTTTCTTCTTTTTATTTACAGTTTTGAAATGCATATGAAATAAAAGTGGCATAAAATCAAGATGACATTTAGGACTTGTTTTCAGCTACTTATTTTTCTCCTCTTCGACTTGCTTATGAAACAGCGAGGTCTGACAGTGGCATAATAAGATCCATCTTTTGCACATACAAAAGATGAATATGAATAAAAGGCTTTATTCAAGAAAAACAAACAGAGATTTTTTGCTGTCTTTGGCACACAGAAATATTGTGCAAATTAGTCAGTTTTTAATTACAATGACATTTTTTAAGTGTTTTTCTATGCACACAAAGTATATTTTTGTGCAAGTGAAATGCAAAATGTTTCAAATATTTTTTGTGAAAATAAAATAACATATTTATGTAAAGATGAAAAAGCATACTTATTCTGACCTTTATTTATTAAAATATAAAAGAACAACTATTTTAAATGATTGTAAACTTATTGAGATGTATTATTTAAGTGAATTAAAGTTCCCCTCGATCCCACAAAACTTATTTCCTGCCTTTTGATTTACAGTCAATGCGAGGCAGATGAGAATTAATTAGTAAAATATTCTCTATATAGATCTCACTTTCTTGCACCCAGTCAAATTGCTGGGGGCTGACCTTGGATTTTCCTGCATTATTGATGGCTCTAATCTAGAACAGCAGCGTAATTAAAAGAGCGAATGGAATGGAATATTAACAAAGCGAAGTGATGTACCAGTGTCTGGCAAATGGGCTGTAATTGGAAGCGTAGACAGTAATTAAAGGCTTGTCTGTTTACTCAAGACATTCCTCTCGTTGAAACAGGTCTCTGGGCACCCGTCGGCAGACACGCAGACTCAGGGCCAGGTCCTGGCTAATAGTGTCCGGTGGGGACAAACACCCATTAACCAGTCCACGCCCTGGGACACAGATGAGCCGCCCGCAAAACAGATGAGGGAGAAAGATATCACAGGTAAAGAGCTGAAAGCAAAGCCCAAAGGGCCGTGATAACACCTCTTGTTCGTTATCTTCTCTTGCATGCATGGGTTGATTGATTGCTCGAAGTGGATTCAAATTAGGCATGGACGATATGGGAAAAATATCATTTCATATCGATTTTTTTTCCAGACAGGAACATGATCTACAATCTTATCACAATACTTTTTCATGTTGGATTTTAAGACTATTTTGCAAGTTACTGAGTAGTACATACAAACTAATTCCAGTGTTTAAAAATATATCCCTGCAAGATGATGAAACATGAATGAAAAAATTAATGAAAGGCCATTTAAGACAAACTAGGGGTGGGATTTTTTACTTACACCAAACTTTACAGTTTTATTCCTATTATGTTGATCGTTTTATAGAGGGTTTTTTTCATCATTTGTCTCTTTTTATTACTGAAAACTATTTTCTGATCTATGAGGTGATAAAAACAGATATCCATAATCACCTCTGTAAAAAAAAAACTTTAACTTTTTAATAAGTCAAATAAAACAAGAATTTTAAATTCAGTTTTGATCCTGGTTTTATTCAATGTTCAGATTAATTTTCTGGAAGTGTATTCAAATGAGTGTGTATGTAATTACACAATGCCTTATTTGCACATTTTAATGTAACACTTCAGAAAACTTGCACACTTTTAAAAAAAAATAAAAAACATGTGCAATTATTAGGATAATCAATCAACTGAACAAGTATAGTGATGCCTATTAGTCTCTTAGTTCTAAACAAAACTAGAGGTATTTCATGTTGCATGGAGTGAAAGTACCCTATCCTACAGAAAAACATTAAAAACTGCTAGATCTGATTACTTTTCATCTCTTTTAGAAGAAAACAAACATAACCCCAGGTATTTTTCAATATAGTGTCTAAATTAGCGAAGAATAAAGCACCAACAGGGATTAACATGAATTTTTACCAGATAATAAACTACAATGTCACATGAATGTAACTGTAATACAGATGATAATCATCTTTTATATTAATCCAAAACAGCCATAGATCTGAATGTAATTGTAATACAGATGATAATCAGCTGTTATATTAATCCAAAACAGCCATAGATCTGTGACTGACACTACTAATGATCTCTTTGTAAAGGCAGATCGTGGAGACATTTTATTCGTTCACAATCTAATATCATCGTATCACACGCTTCTACTTTAAATTGATGTTGTTTCTCTCTCTGCAGCTCCTCTATGGCCACCACAAGTTGCTGCGGCTGTCAGCCAGGCTGGACTCTTGGCACACACATACGCCCTTCAGCAACCACCCGTTTACAGCCAGGGTGTGACCGTCCAAGCACCCATCGTCGGTGTGACCCCGGCACTCCAAACCCCACATCCACAATTACCCACACACTACCAACTCCCACAGCAGCCTTCACAGCCAATGACCAACATGGTCCTCAACATCCAGAGCCAATCCCTCGCCATCGGTGGCCTGCCTCCAATGCCCAACGTCTGCCAGATCTCCCATCCTGTCCACACGGTGGTGGGCAACGGCCACTTGACGCATCCCATGGTGCAATCCGCCACCATGAGCTCTTCGGCGCTGCCCACCAATGGGGCACTAATGAACGGCCAGCAGGAAAGCACCAACAACGGCCTGCAGATGCTGAGAACGGTCGGATTGGGGAAATACGAATTCACCGACCCCTGGCATCCCAAAGGTAAATTCTATTTACTCAACCACAAATCATCTTTTCTCTAGCTGTTATAATGTTTTGTTGCACTCCTCCATTCTCCAAAAGAATCCTTCGCTATCTTCAACCTGCACGACTTGATGATCTTGAATATATTTATTACCTCCCATTCCTTTACTTTCAATAAAACCCCCCAAGATGATACAATTCGGGGTGGATTGCCTTTCTTTTCCTTTTGTTTTTCTTTCCTACCTAACCAGCGGAAGTTTCTAATAATTTTATGAATTAGCTTCTCTGATATTTGCCAGCTTCCAGGAACTATTAAATAATTTCCATATAAATGGAAACCTTATGTAAATATAGTGTAAATGAATTTCAGTTCATATATCAACACAGTCGGGACAGGAAAGTTTAATGTACCGTAACTAATTTCTTAGGAATGATTTATTACTGGAAATAAACTTGTGGCATTTGAAGTAACTTGAGTAAGTCTCAACTTTTCCCGTTCTTTTTTTTTGGACTCTCATTTTTTAAAATATTTTTTCCATATAAAAATGGAATAGGATTATTCAAAACGAAACCAGTACTGCATATCGTTATTGTGTGGTATTATGCCCTAAAGCTTTTAAATCACCTTGATTTTCTAGTCTGCTACAGGCAGAAATCTATTTTTCTATCTCCCTGTATTGAATGTCATGTTGAATTGTGTGAGGTATTAATCTTCTGAAGAGAAGAGAACATAAGGGGAGTTTGCTGCCCATTTATCTGCTTGTAAATGCTCCTGTGGATGATGGGAAATCAGGTGCCAAAGACTTTGTTCGTTGAATATTGACAGTTAAAAATATATCTACAGAATATCTACAGATTAATAAGCACTGGACATTAACGAGTACTCTTTCATGTCAACAGAAATGGCATCTCAGCCCTTTTTAGTTTCATACAATCAGATCAAAATGTGAGTTTGCTTTAAAGAAGCCTTAAAGAACTTTAAGTTACAACTAACAGCTGTTTTATGAGATGTTAATGGGTTTAGGTCATTTTGAGAAGATTAGAAAAATTAACAAGTACATATAAGAAATGTGATGCTCTGATGCAGACCCCGGCATTTAAATAGGACTGTGAAAAGGAGAAATGCATACATTTATGCTGAGTTTTGGCCGTTCTTCAGACAAAGACTGAGACTTTGCAAAAATGCAATTTGAGGAAGTCAGTAATCTGATACAATGCAGGAGGAGATGAATGCAAACTAATGGCACTCAAAGCAGACATGCAGGGATAGATTGGTGCACATGAATTTCAGATAAAAGTGTACATGTAGAAGATTTGGCAAGGATTTATTTATAAGCAAGGCTAATGTGTTATTAAATTGGATATGCTCTAATTGAAAGCAGCTTGCATTGCATTCAGTGTATATGTTTTTTTGGTTAATGCATTTCATGGGAATCAAACCCATGACCTTGGCGTTCTGCTGTTTAAGCTACAGAATAGAGTGTGGAACAAAGCTCAAGCTGATAATGTTGGTGCTATTAAACTCTTTCTGAAAAGCACAGGGGCGTTAAAGAGCCAGCTCCACTTAATTTGTTCAGTTTAATGTAAACATTCAAAAAAGTCAAATCATAAAAGATTGTGCTGTCTAGTAATGAATGTCAAGACATGAAGTCTTGCCTGCTTTCTCTTATATTTCTGCCTCATGAATCCAGAGTCCTCCATGTCTCTGTAAGTGTCAGGTCCAGTCTTCATTTCTAACCTCTGGAAGTGGATCTCTGACAGGTCGGGTTTAGGATGAATTATCATGGTCTTATCTCTCTAAACAGTAAAAGCTGCTCCACGCAGCTTGATCTGCTCCTCCTCTCCTCCGAGAACGAGAGAGACATCTATACCAATCTGACCTGATCCTGCTGGAGAGAGGCTGATTAGTTCCTCGACTTAGATGAGATGCATTGATTTTTACTAGTGTTTGCCAGGTCAAGCTTTGCTGTTATTGCTTCTGTTTAGAGTTAGTGATTTAATGTTTAGAATTAAACTTCAGCACATACTGTAAAGCAATGCATCACAGAGTTGAGCTTTTCTTAAATTGTGCAGCAAATTAATCTCTTTTCCCCCACTTAACGATATTTGAATTACAAGTGCACTGCTTTGTTGTAAGTGTGCGTGTGTATAATTGATGAAATCTAAAGTGAAATATTGAGGTTGAAAGGTGTCTGTTTATAGACGTGAGAGCATGATAATTGCTTCATACTGATGACATCTGTTATTTATGTAATGTTAATCCTGTTATGTTTATGCATATTGGATATTTTGTAGTGCATTGCATTCATAATAAACCTATGAGTCTTTTAAAAAAGATTTATGGTAAAAACCATCCTGGAAGAGGTAAACTTCATAAAATCTCCAAAGTCTAGCGAGGCTCTACCTGTAATTAGGCAGTATTTAAGCTGTGATTCAGACATAAGAGCTGTTCCAGGAGGTAGACAGCATAATTATGCCTTTTAAGACACCTTCCTTTGGAGAAAATTAAGATCCATGAATGAAGCAAGATATATTATGTACTTAGAATTCATATAAGGGTAAAAAGCTTAAACGTAATTAGTATGTAATAAAACTGTCCAAAACTGAAACAGTCATTTATGAAGCATTCGTTTTAATTATGTTGTAGACTATGGACACAAGTGTACTACCGTTCAACCGTTTGGGGTTGGTACGATTAATTATTATTATTTATTTATTTGTATAATTTTTATTTTTTGAATTTTTTAATATAAGCACCCCATATCTGCTTTTTATACATATACAAATAAATTATTTGTATTTTGTTTTAAACATTACTGTTCAAAAGGTTGGTGTCTGTAAGATTTCTTAAAAAATTTTGTTCACCAAGGCTGCATTTATTTGATCAAAAATACAGCAAAAACTGTAATATTGTGAAAAATTATTACCAGGTTAAATAATTGTTATCTGTTTGAATATATTTCAAAATGTAATTTATTCCTGTGATACAAAGCAGATTTTTCAAAATTATACCTCATATAATATCATTCTAATATTCTGATTTAATGATAAAATAATGATTTTTTTTTACATTTAGTAAGAATAGTTGTTTTAATTTATTTTGAATTCTTTGATAAATAGAACGTTTAAAATAACATTTACTGAAACCGAATTTTCTAATATCATTATATTTATAAATAAATATAAATCTTTACATTGTAAATAACATTTTAATTCACTTTAAAGTGTACTAGTTCAATAAAATTGTTAATTTCATTTTTTTTTTAAACTACGGACCTCAAACTTTTGAATGATAGCTCACAAGGTTTCAGAACATCGTATATGTTGTAGTTGGATACATTTCGGTTCAGTTTTGAGTTATGTGTCTTTTTGTTCATTTTGAGTTTTTCTAAGATTAAATGCTTCTAGCCACACAAGCTCAATTTCATGCATTATTGCTTTCTGGAATGTGTCAGAACCCAATTCCTAATGCAATGTGGCATATTCTGAGCATTGCCACAAGGGACACTGTAGCAATGGTTAGCATTAACTGTCTTCTTCTAAAGTCACTTTTCTGTTTCAGGCAAACTGCTGTGACGGCAGAGCAGGGATTTGAAGAGAATCTTTAGAAAGTTGGTTAAAGTTACAGTTGACATGTAAAAGGCAGCTACCTGAATAATACTACATCTGTTTTAATGTCATTTGAGGGAAATATCACCTCCTTTTGACTGCTGAGGTTTGTTTGCACGCTTGTCAAGTATTTGCATCTGCTTATGTGTGTAAAACGTACAGTTTGAGTGCCATTAGACCAAAATTCAGTATGTACAGTACTGATGCAAGCTGTCTTTTCTATTCAAACAGATCGAATGCTAAGTCTACCAAAACAAGTTATAAAATGTGATGTAAAATCTGGTTGTGTTTTAGTTTAAGATTGCTGTATCACTTGTACACTAATGGCCAGAAGTTTGAAATATAATTAGTTTTTTGAAATGTCTTTTAATAAGTCACTTATGCTAATCAAGGGTGTGTTTATTCGATCATATATACAGTAACGTTTTTAAGTATTATTACAATCTAAAATGGTTGTTTACTATTTGAATCTATTTTTAAAATGCCATTTATTTCTGTCGAATTTTCATCATCATTACTCACATGATCCTTATCATAATATGCTAATTTGCCACTCAAGAAACATTTCTGATTATGTTAAAAGATGTTCTGAAAACTGATGTCAGCCAGCAGAGCTTTAATTATTACCAAGGCAAACATTTTGAATAAAACACACTGATGAATCATTCATAATAAGATCAGGAACATGCATTATGAAAGCATATAGAGTCAACATTAAATTAAAATTGAAGTATCATATGGAGAAAATCAACTAATACTTTCTGTAGTTTCTCCTCTCTCACGTCAAGAGCTGCTTGCTTGACTCAATCTGAGAAAAAAGAGATCCTACAGAAGCCTGATACAGATAGCTCTGGTTTATATGCATGTATTCTGTCCTTCATGGTGTGTGTGTGTGTGTGTGTGTGTGTGTGGCCTGTCAGAGATGGTGCTCGAGAACTCCTCATCCCATATCTATAGCTCTATTGTTATCGATTCACAGTTCTTTTGTTCTGGAAGAGCTTCGGCATTCTTTCCAGTTCCTCCAAGAGAGGACTGAATTGGATGAATATATTTGTTCTTGCCGTCTCACACTGTAACACTCTAGAGCCACTCAGAAGCATCTTTATACCTTTAAAGTGTAAACACAAAGAAAGGAACATTTAAAGTAAGTTTAGGCCACCCAAGATGTTGGTGACTTTTTTTATTTTGCTCTGTAGAACAGAAGAAGATCTTTAGGTGAAACTTGGGCCTTGGTGATTTAAAAAAAAATGCAAGTCAGCAGTTTCCAGTATTTTGAGAGTTGAAGAAAGCCTATAGAAGCAAGACCAAATGAAAGCATGTGGCTCCTGATGGTCTTATGAAGCAAAACAACTGGTCTGTGAAAGAAACCGAACGTTATTACCCGTAATCCCTTTAAAACCCTGAAGGATGATATTATGGATTTATAGCGAGGCCTTTTATTTGCACTGGAGCTGATGATCATGTTCTCCAGCATGAACTTGTGCTTCAGAAGGAGCAAGAAAGTCACAAAGTGTGCTTGCGTTTGATTAGTGACCTAGAAATTGTGCACGAGCTTCAATATTTCTGTTTCATTGTGCCTTCGCTTTTCTTTGCCTTCAGTGTTGAAAAGTTTATTTCCAGGAGCTTTTCGGACCCTGCTGTACACTGGAGTGTTTTAACACAAATGATTCATGCTAATAACAATTACAAATGCGTAAATTTTCCTTTAAAATCTCCCTTCCTGGTGCCGCTAGCCTGCCCTGTGCTATTTTATGATTATGGTCTCCTCCAGAGAACAGTGACCCACTTAAATAGAGAATAATTTCCTGCCACCCTTGCTATCCCTGGCTCAAATTAATTGGGAACATTTTAAGCAGATAATCACATGTCCTTTTCCTTATTAGTTTGTCAGACGTCTGTGGAACAGCTGTCAGAGGCGTGTGACGTGTTGCTCTAATGAAGCTGAGACGCTTACACCAGCCAATTATTCAAATGACTGCACGGAAAGCCAACACATGAAATGCAGAAGTGACTTTGAATGTGTTTATTTTCAGAAGTGTAATATCCTTTGTTGCGCAGAACCGGGTCTCGTCGTATATCAGCTGCTGTTTGTGGTCGTTTTTTATTAGTCATGAATACCTGTCGTGATCACGACGTCCTACTGTTTCATGCGCTCTGGGAGTCGAAGAAGTTATTCCAGCACATAAAACCATTCTGCTTTGGGTTCGGAGATGATTAATTATACATAAACCGTGTCAGGTATGACTCATGCATATACTCACTTTATAATTAGAATTTGATGAGCATAATTTCCTGGACATGAGGACGTTTTGGACTTATCTTGGAGCTAAAAAGACCATCACTGGGGAACCTTGTAATGTTTACCAGTAATATTTTATCCCAAAATCTGAAGGAAAAAAGATATCTCTATTTCTCTCTCATTTTTATAAGCCTATTTTTAGGAAACAATATCAAATTCTAAAATGTTTATTTATTTAATGTTTATTACTGTTATTATTATTAATACTAAAAATAAGCTGTTTTAACAAACACACACATGCAAAATGAATACTATTTTGTAATATTAACTATTAATAACTAATAATTTAAATGCATATTTTTTATAAAATATATATATATATATATATATATAAAATTACATATGCATATTTTTGCCTTGTGGCATTATTTTCATGACAATTAATCATAAAAAAATCATTACTGTACTGATGTTTTAATTATTAAATAAAATAAAAAAATAAAATAATATTTTGTATTAATAATTTTCATTCTTAAATTATTTTGTATACCCAATACTGTAATACAATTGTTTTTTTAATTTAATAAATATTTATTTTAATAAAACATTAACAAGTTGCATTACAGTAATGAGACTTTCTTTCTTTCACTCTTTCTTGAAGTTTTAAGCTATGCTGTATTTGTATTCTTTAGTCTCTCTCATAAACTGGGTGTTCTTCATGTCCTCTCAGTGTCTCATATGGTTTAGAGGCGATGTTGGTTTATTAAATGTCATTTTAGGTCAGATGGTCACAACCACTTTTTCAGCAGTCTTGGTTCCAGAAGTATTTTTCCTGTTCATTATCTCCATAGGGATTTCAAAACAGTCTTCAGTAAGAGTTGTAGGAGTTGAACCAATGCGATCAGATTCCAGATACACAAGACAAAACGTTTTAAGGCTTTTTAGGTCAAAATAAATCCCCTGAAGCTTAATGAACGATGCAATCAAATCATTTGTACCGTAGTTGATTAATAAATGCATTTGATGTCTGATGTTTTCTCCTAAATATTTACACAAATCCAGCGTGAGTGTGCATGCTTACATAATTCCTAATATTTTTTTTGGGAGTGAACAGTTATTGCTCTCTTTTGCAGTCTGTTTCAATTAAATTATTTGATTAATATTTATTCATTTTATTTATATTAATTTTCATGTATTTTTTTTATCTATTTTAATTCGTTCTTGTTGATATTGCATATGCATCATTTGACTCTGAGCTCATGGTAAGACTATTTAGACAGATGTACAGTTACAAATGTAGTATATAGAGTTATAACAAATTACTTAAGAAGACAAATATAGCTTATAATTTTAAGAAGACCAATTTTGTGCATTTTTACAATGTGTAATATAAATCTTTGGTGTCTCCTGAATGTGTCTGTGAAGTTTCAACTCAAAGTACCCCACAGATTGTTTATTATAGCATGTCAAAATGCCTTTCTTTGGGTGTGAGCAAAAACACACTGGTGTTGTGTGTGTACCTTTAAATGCAAATGAGCTGTGGTCATTGTCTTCTTCTGGAAAGAGGGCGGAGAAGGGGACAGATTATAATACAAATTATATTTTTAATATATGTATATGTGTGTATGAAAACAAAGCCTATGTTTAGTAATCATAATATTAACAACAATAATACATTTCGTAAAGACTGTGAGTCTTTTTTCCAGAACCCTACTGTAGCATTCTGTTGTTTATGAAGAGTATAAAGAGTTTGCTCTGAAATGAAATGTCTGAAATGAACAGAAAAAAAGGTTTGCAATGACATGATGGTGAGTAAATAATGACAGTGTTTTTATTTTTGGCTGAATAATTCTATGAAATCAGAGCTGTAGACATCATACTGATGAAGCTGAGCGCTTGCTTCGTGGAATCTCAATGAAACGAGAGCGTTGACCTCTGCCCTTCACTTCTGTTGTTGTTTTTCCTTCATGCTTGATGGTTTTATTCATCCATTCCAGCCTTTTACTTGCACAAATAATTCCCTGTTTTTCTTCGAGTAATGATTGGTTTTGTCATCATATGCTGTGTGCTTGAATCTCAGAAGGTCCCGAAATCACTGTTTCTCTTCTTTCTCTTGTTCTACAGAAATGTTGAAGGAATTGAACCAGCAGCGGCGAGAGAAAGAGTTTACAGACCTGAAAATAATTGTTGAAGGCAAAGAGTTTGAAGTCCATCAAAATGTTCTAGCTTCCTGCAGCTTGTATTTCAAGGACATGGTGAAAAGGTTTGCTTTCCTCCCGTCCTTGATCTCTTCTGTTCTTTTCGTAGGGTGCATTTGTCGCCTCCTTTTCCCTCCCCGTCTCTTGCAGGTCTGAAGACATCAGTTCCCGTCACAGGGCCAGTAGCCATTCTGTCTGTCCCACCAACCAATGTATTTCACTGCTGAAAAAGGTCAAGGTGTCGACCGATCTGACCCTTTCATCTCCATTCACTTAGTGTGCTGGTTTGCATTTAAATGGGAGAAGAAGTTCCATGACTGGGGGTTTTTGGTTTTAAATGCTTTGTAAATGTCAAAACAAATGAAAGGCAGATTTTAGGGATGCGTCTGGCATATTGGATCAGCGCTGCGCTCGGCTGTTTGTGTCAAGTGCTTCGACTGGATGTTTTAGTTGTACCACTTGACCTTTTACCTGCTGTGACTCGCTCTGTACATTGGTGGAAATTCACTCGGCGTCAAGGTTAAGGGAGCTGCGCAGATCTCATTTATGCTTGGGGAAATTCTGTTTCTTGCCGACTTTGCCGTCTCGTATCGATGCTGGCCTCAGCAGTCGGGTGTCCTGGAGCCATAAGCAAAAACTGATACTGAATCAAGTTCGCAGGCAAAGAAATGTATCAGTTGTACAAGTCTCAGGTGCCCTTCTGGTGAACCTACGAGGCGAAATGTGTATTTTTACATCCAAATGAGCTTTGCGGCAAACAAAAAAAAAATTGGTGCCTGACTAATAAGAAAATTTTTTTGTACAAATCCCTTAATTTTAATTCTTCTGTATATTAGAGCATATCTAATTTTCACAATGTGTTTTTCAAAGCTATATATATATATATATATATATAGCTATATATATATTATACATATATTATGAGTATCATATTAGATTCATCTGGCTTGTATGGCTCATATAGTCTGATAAAGTGCAAATATAGAGAAAAACTGCTCAATTTTATTCACAGACTTAAGCTGAATAATTTATTTTTATAAAAAGGTAATTTGGAACAGATGCTGAAGGTTTTATGGCCAAAAAAGATTGAATTCGGATGCTTCTGATGTAGATCAATTGAGATGAAATTATATAAATATTGGTCAACACTCTATATCCCAATAATATGTCTTATTAGGTCTTATATCTTGTATGTCTTAGTAAGATAAGATTAAAATGATCCAATTATATACGATGAGAACTTTGTGCAACAGTTTTGGTCATGCTGACCATTTAAAAGCCTTAAAATTTGTGTATCCAATATGATACAGGAGGCTTTATAGGATTAATGTTAATTTGTTGAATGAAAGTGTACAATAGTACATCTGATTGCATGCATTTGTTGTTCATCTAGCCCTCTTGGCCCTATTTAAGTCACATCAAATTAAACACAAACCAGGGCGCTGAACACGGGGAACAAACAGATTTCAGTTGGCTTGGCATGTGAAACTGCTGTAATGCTTTCATATTCCTGTGCATGCACTCCAGGTTGAAGGCCAGATTGTGCCTTGGAATTTTGTGAATTTAGATTATGAATTTAGTCCAGATCTCAAGAGCAGCAGCAATGAAAACTGCATTAGGAGCAATAACTCAGACATTTTTCTCAGTGAAGCACAAAATGTGCTGATGCACCTCACAAAGCGATTGGAGTTCCAGTGCCTCTGGAAGCACAGAAACTAGGGGCTCTGGATGGGGAATTTCACACTCTCATTGACGTCTAGATTTTCTTTGTTCAAGCGCAGAGGAAACTAGCATTTCAGTAAAAACTTACTGAGCTACCAAGGTAGCATCCTTACTGATCTGGTGCACATCAGCACATGGGACTCGCAGAATGATTAGAATTAAATGAATAACAGTTCATGATTCACAAAAATGCATCATGCATTTATACTTTATGCATTATATATTTATTTATGCACATAAATATTGACTCAAGCTTTTTATTTTGTGTCAGTACATACTTTTATTTTGGTTCTTTTTTCATTTCCGCGTTTACATTTTTATAAAATATTTGTTTATAACATTATGCATTTATGCAATTATACATTTATGTGTTTATCAATTTACATATTTATTCAGTTGTGCTTGTATTTATGAATTGATGCATTTATGCATATGTTTTTTGTATTTATGCATTTCTGCTTTTTTATTTATGTATTTATGAATTTATGTAGGAATATCTATTTATTTATAGACTTATGCATTTTTTTATGCACAAGCGCATTTATGCATTAATCTATTTGCATTCATTGCAATTATTTATGCAGTAACATTTATTTATTTACACATTTATTTATTTACAGATTTATGCGTTCATATATGCATTTATGTATGTATTCGTTTATTTTTTTGAGTGGTTTGTAGTAAGTTTATATTACATATACACACTATTTATTTAAAGAAATCATTTTCAGTTTGTTTTTTTTTTTTTTCACTGAGCTTGTCACAGTGCATTCTGGGATTGCGATCTAGCATGCATTCTGGGATGGCATTTTGGAAACCAGCAATATTTTGCACATATGATGCCTGTAGGCAGTTCATTAGGTTACAGAACAACGCCTTACAAAGACATCATCGCCATTCAGTCGAAAAATACATTAGCTCTGTGCAGTTCTTTATCTTTTCACAAAGTCAAAAATATGTAACCTTGTCAAGCGGTATTAAAGCAATGCAATGCATTTGAACAGACAGTTCAATCTAGTTCAACTTCACAGAGTTCAACTGGAAAGTTCAATCCGACATTTATGTACATAGAACTGGCTATCAGCTGAAAATTCATGCTACATTAAATTGAGTCAACAGTTTTGTTCTGCAGAATAAAATCAATGGCGTGTCATGATCCATAAAGCAGCAGAATACTAAACTGTTCAAAAAACACTCTTGCATTATTAATTTCTCATGCATTTCTAGTGGGAAAAATGTGAGTGGTCTTAGACTATTTCAGCATGATTATTTGCTTGTTTACACTTCAGACATGCTTTATTAAAAATTGACTTCAGTCTTTGAACTTTAAAGGAAAAGAAGGCCTATATGATGAATATCAAATCTGAATGAAACATTGATCTTAAAAACGATCCACGCATTGGGCTGTAAATTGAGTTTAATATCGGAGATATCTGGAGGCCCTTTAATGAGCGTATCATGCTGTCGTTATCAGGGTGCCCATCATTTATATTAGTCAAACGGACCGTGTTTATCTAATCGTCTATAAAGAACACCTGCTGTATTTGTCGTACTCAGAGAAAACGTGCATTAAAAAGTGATTCATCCATTTAGCAAATCATGCACTAAGTGGATCTGTGTTTGGATGTAATATATAGCCATTAACGCCGCCTCGTTCACATCGATACAAGGCAGCACCGCTTATGAATTTCACAGTATCTCCAGAGATTCAGCCTGTCTGCTGGATTTTATTGAATATTTGTGCTTTGTTTCTGGCAGTGCATCCATCAGTTTGCCACTTGCGGAGTGTGTGCACGTATATATTAGCATAGACACTTTGTTATTAGTCTGAGATGGATAGCTGGCATTGAAGAGCCCACTTTAGTTTGACAACTCTTGATTTGTTTTGTTCCATTAAAATGGACACTTAACTTCTAGTGGTTCGATACCCACTTGTAATTTATTTATTTTTTTGCTTTCTTTTGATCCTCTTATCTTTTTTATGTCTGGAAGAAGCAATATAGGCATAAGCTAAAGTATAATTATTTGAAGAAATGTTGTGGAGTTAATATAGTCCATTGTTTGAAGAGTATAATTGTCATGATGAACAATTATAAGTGTTCACATTTATTTTTGAATTTATGCCCATGCATTTATTTTGATTTCATTTTTAGTTCCCTTTCAGTCGGTCACTCTCGACGTCTCGGCGGTGACTGATGACTTGGGATATCACTTTGATAGACCAATCTATTTCGAGTGTAAACTGAACGAGCCAATGCAAATTGGCATGCAGTTATTGCATCCAGCTGCCCCTGAAGGGTTGTCTTTTTAAAGATGCCATTTTCTGGATGCGGTCGTTACCTGGTGCTGGGTGATGGTCACGATCACTGCCACAATCAAAGGCTCGTCATGCTGGCCGTTAGGCGAGAACTATTTTCGTCAGTGGCACGGATGTTTTTGAGGATCAGAGCGGTGGCAAACCCCTCAGGGAACAAACCCTCGGGGGCCTACCGCTTCTCTAGCACTCCGATCCAGTTGTTCAGCCAAAGGAATGCACTGGGCCCCTTTTGAAGAGCGCACCAGGGGTATCCTTCAATGCTCCTCCCGAGGACTGGATATCATCACTGCATTGGAGGGAGGGCTCTCTGAGGAAGATTCGGCTGCGCTGCCACCTTCAGGATAGTGGCAATGCCTGAATTTGATCCAGAGATGTCAGCTATGCTTTTCTTGGCCACCAAGAAGGTAGAGCTTAAGTGGAAAAACCCACTGCATCCCGAGCCTTCAAGGTTGAATGATCGGTTTCTCAGTGTCTTTCTTCCCGGAAGTGCATGAAGAACTCACCAGGTTGTGGGTGGCACTTTTAATGACAGAAATCATCCTGATGGTTCCTCCTCCCTCACCACCTTCTATGGTGGTGCAGTCGAAGGTGTATACAAGGGTTCCCATGGAGGAGTGGTCAGTTGTGATGCAGTTGTGTCCTAATACCACCTCCACCTGGCAGGCCGAACCTAGCCTCCCCTCCCGGGCCTGTGGCACCATGGAGCTGGGCGTAGGCAGGCTGCCCCACCCATCCTGGCACCCGTCAAACCTGGCGGTGAGTGGAAGAAAAAGAGGCCCCAGGACGGGTGACCCAGAAAGAGAGAGGAAGCTATTTTTTGGGGGATGGTGAAGGCATCTCTCCCTCCGCCAGAGGACGGCCTGGTGGAGAATTTAGAAATTTCGACGAGAGAGTGGTTTTCTCTATCTCTGGGTCCCAGGAGGGCATGGAGAGTTGCGGACAGCCCAACACCAGACCTCACTCATCCTCCTCCTTCGCCAGTCGGCAGCAGCAGGCGGTTCGAGAGCGTCAAACAAAGGCCCTACTCAGGCACCCTCTGCCAACCTGTGGAACCACTCACACCCCTCTCGGGCTCGATCAAAAGCCACCCGAGTTGGGTCCCTGTGTTCCATCTCGCTGCCCCACTGCGGTTACGGCTGTGGTACTGCTGGTCCCGCTTGTACAATTTCTAGGTGCCTGGTCAGCGCTACCCAGCCCATCTCGCTGCAGACCATCAGCCTCGGTTATGCAATTTAGTTCACCTGGCACCCCCCCCAAGTTCAACGGCATCTGCTTCACTAAAGTGAATGGAGATGATGGTCCTGTTCTGTGAGCAAAGAATGCAGTCCTGCTGGCAAAGGATGCGATAGAGCAGGTCCCTCCAGCCTATATGAGGTCAGGGTTTTACGGCCTTACTCTAATGTACCCAAGAAAGGCGGTGGGTTAAGGCCAATCTTGGATCTGCAAGTCTTGAACCTGGCCCCTAATCAATTATCATTCAAGATGTTGACGCAGAAACGCATCTTCGGGTGCGGCCCTCCCCGAGATTGGTTTGCAGTGATTGACCTAAAGGACTCATACTTTCATGTCTCGATTCTTCTGCGCCACAGACCATTTCTGAGTTCACGTTCGAGGGGCGTGTATATCAGTACAGAGTTTTTGCCCTTTGGGCTGTCCCTGTCTCCCTGTATCTTTAAGAAGGTCACAGAGGGGGCTCTGTCTCCCATCAGAGATCTAGGTATTTGCATTCTCAACTATCTTGACGATTGGCTTATTCGCTTATTCTAGCACAGTCTTAAGACAAGTTGTGCGAACACAGGGACTTTGTGCTCTGGCACCTCAGCCTGTTGGGCCTTCGGGTCAACTGGGAAAAGATCATACTCTACCCATCGTAGAGGATCTCTTTTCTCGGTATGGAGTTGGATTTTGGTTGGATCTACTGAATCAGAGATGGGGCACCATTTGGCATCCGTGTCCAGACCTTTGGAAACCTCCATGTCTAGTCCCTGGACAGGACTTGGAGTTTCTAGGTGACCTACCCCAGTAGGTAGCGAACACCATCACTTCGGCAAGAGCACCATCTACGAGACACACTTATGCCTAGAAGTCCAGGTTCCTGCCATTGCTGAGTACCATGATCCCGTGAATGGGAAGTCTTTCGGTAAGCATGGCCTCTTCATCAGGTTCCTTTGACTGGCCAGGATGTTAAATCCTTCCCGGCCCCCCTCTATACCCTCTTGGGACCTGTCTCTAGTGCTAAAATCATTACAGTAGGGCCAATTCAAGCATTTGCATTCAGTTGAACTAAAGTTTCTTTCATTGAAAACTCTGCTCCTGCTTGCACTGGCCTCCATCAAGAGGGTAGGGGACCTGCACGCATTCCAGTTGGTAATTCGTGCCTAGAGTTTGGGACGGCTGACTCCCAGGTAATCCTGAGGCCGGCAGAAGGTGAATGTTGTCTCTAAGCAGAGGACGGCCTTCTGGATTGTGGATGCCATCACCCTGGCTTATCAGGCACAGTGTGTGCCCTGCCGGTTCAGGAAGTGAGCTCCCTCAACTAGAACTGTTGCATCCTCCTGGGCGCTGGCATGTGGTGCCTCGCTGATAGGTATTTGTAGAGGTGCGGGCTGGGCGACCCCCAACATGTTCGCTATATTCTATAGCCTTTGTGTGGAGCCTTACCAAGAGGGTAACAATCTCCTCTGATTTCTCCATATGCACTTAAATGAATGCTAATGTGTATTTGCTCCCAAAAACTCCTTCGGGAAATATGGGGCTTCCACAGCGTCCCTGCTTCAAGTGAAATGGGTATGTTTTCCCAGTGTTATCCAATCTCACTCAGTGAGGTAGTGCTTTGACAATGGTGAGTGGAACTACTTGTTCCGAGCTCCGGTCTACACCAAATTGTAGGCGCTACATCGAGAGTGACCGATTGGAAGGGGACATCTTGGTTACATATGGTAACCCTCATTCCCTCAAGGAGGGAATGGAGACGTCACATCCCGTCGCCAAAGTTGCTGTGCCACCGCTGAGAGGACGGGTCACCGACTCGGCTCCTGTATTTATGGATAAACTTGTTTCCCACTGGTTCAGTAGTCCAGATTGATGATTTAACAAGAGTTTTTGAGAGCTCTACAGCCAAAGAACATGCAAACCATTGTAAGCTGATGCCATGATCGGCTAAAGAGGTAAATAATGCATAAAGCATGACTAGAAAAGTAGTTTCACCTAAAAAAGACATTTTACTGTTCAAATAACTCACTTGCACTGAAGATTTCATGAAAGCAAATGTTGATTAAACTGTGCTGAGATGTGTGATCAGGTATAATGTTATCCAACAGTCTGCAAGTAATGTCAGCGAATGCAGGAACAATGTAAGCACTCAGATTTATAGATATTTCAGACTGCCTTCCCACTCAAGGATGTAGGCAAATGAATGTGCTCAACATTTCTGGGAAAAATGGAAATTGTTTATTTTAGTAACCCCTGAGATTCTTAAAAGTTTTTTGGCCCCTTTAAATGGCGTACTTTTATCACTGTATTTTCCCAGTCTAATCAATGTAATAGCTGTAGTTAGTGGATAAAAAGAAAAATTCTGATAACCATTAAAAAAAAATATTTCATGCCAGATATTTTTATGCCTGACGTTTTATACTAAAAGCTATATTTCTGAGCACAGGTTGTTGTTTTGCTTATATATATATATATATATATATATATATATATATATATATATATATATATATATATATATATATATATATAAGCATTCATTTTATGTTTCATATCCTTTTATTATGCATTTATGTGTTTGTGTTTTTATTTATATTTAAAAAATATAATTTTTTATTATGAATTATTACTATTTTCGTTTTAAGTTAGTATTTATTTGTTTCTTTGTGCATGTATGTGTTTGTGGGTTTATTTCTAAACTCATCTATTTTAGGTTTTTTTTTTTGTTGTATTATATTTTATTTGTTTAGAAATAGTTTATTTAAATTGCAATGCATTCTGGGACCTCTAAAATGAGTACATGTGATGCTGCCTGAATGTATCCAAAAGAGAGGCATTTTAGAAACCAGCAAAATCATTCAAATATTATGCACCCTTTCATTCATTTTTTAATTCAAGTCTTTTTCCCCCTTCCAGTGCCATATTGTCGTCACTGACTGGTCCTAGTTTAATCAATATAATAGTCATAGTCCATGGACAAAAGATTTTGATAACCATATAGATTATTTTTTTTCAGGCCAGACATGTGATCATACTTGAGAATAAAATTATGGCCCGAAAGCACTTTTCTAAGCAGCAGTGTTTATGGAAATACTGCAAATTTAAGCATGATCTCAGGGACACAGAGAGAGCTCTTTTTCTTTCCCACCTCTTAATGGTCAACGACTTTTTTGCATTTTTGTTTCTTAATATTTCTCCTCCTCCACATACACCTGACAGCAATAAACTTTGCATTTTTGTTTTTCTTTTCAGGAGTAACATTTCTTGATTTTTCAGCCACTGCCAGAGACACCCACCTCACCTTCATACTCTGCTTTTTGCCTCCTCCAAGTCCATGCTCTTATAACGACTAACGTCACCGTTCGTACGCAGGCCGTGTTGAACTCTGTTTTGGCAGGTGTTTGAAAGTAAATCCACGTCCCAGTCATGGAATGGTCCCTTTCCCTGTAGGATGGCTGCTGGTTCCCTGTGGCAGAACTGATTTTCTACCCCCTCCTTTCCTTCCCTGCTTTCATTACACTGTCTGTCTGTCTGTCTGTCACATGTAGCATGCATTTATCTGTGCATATGTTGCACATCTAGAATTTTTAAGAAATGCCTCACCCAAAAATGAAAAATTTACAATTTGCAAGATGCAGATGAGTTTGTTTCTTCATCAGATTTGGAGAAATGTGTAATTTCATCACTTGCCCACCAATGGATCCTCTGTAGTGAATGGGTGCCGTCAGAATGAGAATCCAAAACAGCTGATAAAAACATCACAGTAATCCACAAGTAATCCTCAAGACACCAATCCATCAATTAAAATCTTGTAAAGTAAAAAACGGCAAGAAACAAATCCATCGTTAGGGTGTTAAACTGTTCCTTCCATCTAAAGACCTAAGTCTTCCATCCATAATATTGCTTTCTCCAGTGAAAAAGTAATCTGGTTTGAATCGGGAGAGATATTTGCACAGATCAAACACCGTTTATGAGTGTAAACAGTCCAAAACATGCTTAAATAAATAACGTGGCTGGATTTTGAAGTAACAGGATAATAGGAGATGGACTTTTCCACTGGAGAAAGCGCTATAATGGATTATGGATTTACAGTCTATTTTTGCCAGAAGCAATGGTTTAAAGTTAAACTGTCTTATTGATGGATTGTCTTACAAGTCCACAGCTTTTGGCTTCACAAGACGTTAATTAATGAACTGGATTATTGTGATGTTTTTAATCAGCTGTTTGGACTCTCATTCTGACGGCACCCATTCACTGCAGATGATCCACTGGTTGCTACAAGTAATGCTACAATTCTCCAAATCTGATGAAGAAACAAACTCATCTACATCTTGGATAACCTGAGCCCTGAGGGAGAGTACATGTACATTTTCAGGAAATTGCCATTTTTGGATGAACTATTCCTTTAAACACATGTTGTGATTTGAGGAAATGAGATTTGTTATGCTTATATAATTTATCTGAGTTTTGGTGTAGCATTAAATTGCTCGCATTTTACTCTGCTTTATATGATGCATTTTAAAACACAACTCGATCAGCAAAAGTGTTTGTTCTCCAGAAACACATGCAAACACCCTTCACATTTACTTACCTCAAAGAAGATTTTTTTATCTGCTGCTGATAGTGACTCAGAAATTACACACTTCACCTTTAATGCATGTGTCTTGAGTAGAATAGGAAGCATAAGGCGAAGCAGAAGAGAGGTTATCATTATTATTATTTCCACCTCACTGCCATGTCTAACCGCTTGTTGGATGTAGTCGTCCATTAATGGAACATCATTATGAGCTTTTGTTTCTCCAGACACCTTTGTTTTTTTGCAGCGTCCCTGATAATTGAGGTTTATAGGTTAGTGTCTAAAGACATGCACCCAAACAATGGCGAAAACCAAAACCGCAGTGCGTCCGTCTGCCAGTCAGCCCTCAGCAGATATGCTAAGCCAGCGGCCCTCTTCTAGACGGAGAGCAGCTCATCTCAGGAGCCAGGCAATCTGCACTCTCCATATGCCTTTAAACATGTATTATGCATGAAAATGCATAGCAGCTCACTCAAGTTTTCCCTCAAGCGCTGCTGTAGAGAAATGCACAGGCTTGACTTTGAGTCACACTTGCTGAACAGCTTTAGTTGATGCTCTTCCAAATGAGTCCATCTCGCTTTGACTGCTTGATAGGTTTTTAATTGTTTCTTAAAGGAGGAGTCCACAAACTATTGTTTAATCAGACTCATGTCGTTAAGTATGCTGGTTTTTTTTCTGTCTAAAATTATTGTAAAACCTTTATGCGGTGATGTAGCAGTGACACAACTCCAGAAAAGATCATGAGAAATGCCTTAAAATTGTCCATACAACTATATTCAGGTCCTTTGAAGCAGTGTTATTTCAATATTAGTTATTAATTATTATAGTGTTTATTAATATTTCGACTTAGCATTAATGTTTACATTTTCAGTCTTCATTTAAATTTTTAGTTTTTAGTAACATGAACTAAAATTAAAATGAAAACTTAAAAGAAAATAGTAATTTTGTTTAGTATTTTTAATTAAATTTAATTTTTTGTAGTAATTCAACATTCACATATACATACATATTTTTGTAGTTGCCAAGGCAGCATTTCAATTTTTTTTTTTAAATTAAATTGTTCTGATTAATTTTAGTCCTGATTTTATTGCTAAGGCAGCATTTCTAATTTTTGTTTTCTGTTTAAGTATTTTTTTTTTATCTAATATTTGTATTTTATTTTAGCTTTATTTCAGTTAATGCAAGCTATTTTTAATAGTTGTAGTTTTAGGTAACAACAGTAACAGTCAGTCTATAGATATTTGTGAGAGGAACAGATCAAAAGTGAACTGAAAACTAATAAATGAGACACAAGCTGCAGGTTTAACCTTCTTCATGCTGTGTCCAGGTTATCGGGAGAGAACAGAAACGGTGAGAAGATGCAGCTGACAATGAGCAACATCAGTTCAGAGGTTCTGGAGCTTCTCCTGGAGTTTGTTTACACCGGCTCCCTCATTATTGACTCGGCCAATGCCAAGACCTTACTGGAGGTGGCCAACAAGTTCCAGTTCAACACTTTCTGCAAAGTCTGTGTCTCCTTCCTCGGTAAGAACCTGCCGGATGAAATGTTTCCCCAGAAACTTTTTTCAAAATCTTGCAGCAAATTCAGTCACTAAATTGCATGCATGTAATACAACCCTGTATGCATTAGTTTCATTTTCAGACAAATTGCTCCGAAAAACGTTTCCCATCACGTCTGGTCAAAGCGAGAATTAAAAAGCAGTCAAGCAAACCTGCATTTGGTGCAAGTAACCTTGAGTAACATTGTGAGAGGACCTCAGGAAATAAATACAGTAAATGCAGAACATGATTGTAGTTCTCAATCTCTCATGGACAAATTATGGTAATTGGCTTTCTAATGAGTTTGTTTTTGAAGGTACTCTAAAAACTTGGAGTAATTTACTGGAACTTCATGGTGAAGCCGTGAGGGAATATGCTCATTATTCATTCTGTCCATGTCTCAGTCTTTCCTTCTGGATTCTGTTTCTCCTTTCAGAGCTGGAGGCTTGTGTTATGTTGATTGACACATGAGCACAACACACACACACACACACACACACACATACACACATACACGCTCTGCTGTGGACTGAAGTGAATCAGAAATACAGTTGCTCATTACAGAAGTCGTAATGACTTGCACACTGGTTGCGAATCAGATATCTTGAAGGTTGATATGTGGTAATTTCTAGTTATCTGAATACTTGTCGTAATACTTTAGTCAGATATTGCACCAGGAGCCAGACTCTGAGGAGTCCATCCATCCATATTTTAGCATGTAGATCCTGACGGCCGGCTCGGCATCATTCAGGATTGAATTGACAATGCTGTTTACATGTCAATTGAGCTCCACAATTTGAATTCAGACGCTTGCAGGATGCTGGATTATGATTTAGGGTTAGGGTTAGGGATTTGATCTGTAAATTGAAATGGAATGAATAAATTCATGCTGTTTGAGTAGTTTGTATTTGTGGTTTTAAAACTGATTTTCAGCATGAATTTTGCTCTCTCTCTGTGTGTGTGTGTGTATATATAGATATTAATTATTTATTAATTGTATATTTGGAAATTAATATTTATTAATTGTTAATTTATTAACATTATTTTTCAAAATATTTATACTTGAATATATTTCTTAATTAATTCTTAATTCTTAATTAATTCTTAATTAATTAATATATATATATATATATATATATATATATATAGGTGCTGGTAATATAATTAGAATATCATCAAAAAGATTTACTGATTTATTTCACTAATTCCATTCAAAAAGTGAAACTTGTATATTATATGCATTCATTACACACAGACTGATATATATCAAATGTTTATTTCTTTCAATTTTGATGATTATAACTGACAGCTAAGGAAAATCCCAATTCAGTATCTCAGAAAATTAATTACTTAAGACCAATACTAAGAAAGGATTTTTAGGAATCCTGGCCAACTAGAAAGTATGAAAATGAAAAGTATGAGCATGTACAACAGTCAATACTTAGTTGAGGCTCCTTTTGCCTTAATTACTGCAGCAATGCGGCGTGGCATGAAGTCGATCAGTCTGTGGCACTGCTCAGGTGTTATGAGAGCCCAGGTTGCTCTGATAATGGCCTTCAGCTCTTCTGCATTCTTGGGTCTTGCATATTGCATCTTCCTCTTCACAATACCCGTAGATTTTCTATGGGGTTAAGGTCAGGTGAGTTTGCTGGCCAATTAAGAACAGGGATACCATGGTCCTAAAACCATGTACTGGTAGCTTTGGCACTGTGTGCAGGTGCCAAGTCCTGTTGGAAAATGAAATCTGCATCTCCATAAAGTTGGTCAGCAGCAGGAAACATGAAGTGCTCTAAAACTTCCTGGTATACGGCTGTGTTGACCTTTGACCTCAGAAAACACAGTGTTGTTCAAGAGTATCTTGACACAAGGAATGCGAAGCTGAAACCCATGTCTTGCATGCGTCTGTGTGTAGTGGTTCTTGAAGCACTGACTCCAGCTGCAGTCCACTCTTTGTGAATCTCCCCCACATTTTTGAATGGGTTTTGTTTCACAATCCTCTCCAGGGTGAGGTTATCCCTATTGCTTGTACACTTTTTTTTTCTACAACATCTTTTACTTTTCTTAAACATCTACATATTTAAAACTTATTGATACATATTTATGCATTATTCTTTGTATGTATTTATTTTCATTATTTTTACACCTGTGCAACATTTGTATTTTATATACAACATTATAATTCATTAGTGATTTTTGGTTGTAGTACGCAGTTGTCACTCTTAAAAATAATTGAAGCGCACTTTGACTAACTAGTGACAAAGTGACTATATATTTGACAGCACTTAACTGAATTGAGTAATCAAAATTCTTTCTGACACTCTCATGAATTATGCCCTTTTTACATTTGCTGTTTATATGGCAGGTGCGAGGAATGTGAATAATGAGTTTAACTTCAGAATCAAAAAGTGGATGTCGGTGGCTCTGACAGCTCTGGTTTGTGCTTCTCTTCCCATGAACCCCTGGGATCCGGTGCTTATTAATCTATCAGCACCTCAACACCTATGAAATGACTTTCTCTCCTGTAGGGAGAGCGCTCCGTATACTTCAGTATACAAAAGTCGAACTGTGCAAGACTGACTTGAGACGCTCTTGTTAGCGTGACTGCTTCAGATAAGCAATATATGGCACTTGAATGTGTATTGAAAGTGAACGCTTTCCAAAAGAGATTCTTCTTCAAGGTTTCAACAGGGTGAAAGAGTTTTTAGTACAGTCAAGATGGGGCATTACAATTTTTGGTAAAAGAAATCGAAGCCATTTACACTTTCATAAGCGCATGTGCTTTCATTACACATAATTGTGTTTTAAGGGGTTGGGAGGTGTGTTATTTACACCTTTACCCAGAGCTCGTCATATACTTTATGCTTTATTTAAAGCAGAAAGAGTAATGCTCACATCTGCAATTTCACCCACTTAAAGCCTTAATTATTTACTTTTGTAGTTAATGCAGCCTTTCTAAAATGCTAGTAAAGTAATTATGATTCAAATTGCACAATAATATGAAATAATGATATGTTGAGAAATTAAATGCACAGGTTATACGATCACACCATTATGCAATATGAAAATGCATTGCATAAAAATAAAATTCATTATACAGTATAAGCATTTAATGTTTTAATAAAAACAATTCACTTTTCAGTATTTGCATGTCATAGAATATATGATATGTTTACACAAAAATCAGTTGATATTAAAAACAATTTTTTTAAATGCCACTTACAGAATGTAAGTTAATAGACTCTATATATGTGCATGTGTGTGTTTGTATTTTTGTGTGTTTATATATAATATGTTATATATAATATGTTAACATATAATATAAAATATAACATAAAACATATGTTATATATCTGGAAATATTATTTCTGATAGTATTTCTAAAAGTCATTTATATAATTTAACATTTATTGTACATAAAAATATATATTTTGCATTTATTAACAATTTAAAAAAAATGCATTTAAAAGAGAATATATAACCTTAGTGAGGAATTTTATAAATAAACATTTTCATAATGTATAAATATAATACATATAGATTTATACACACATTTAATATCATTGTTTATTATTTATATTTATTTATTGTCATGCATTCAGCAAACACTTTTTATCCATTTTATTTAAAATTTCAGTTCTTGACCCATGACTTACCGCTTACATGATAATATTATAATAGGATGATATTATTTATTTATATATTTTATTATATTTATTGTATTTGTTTTGTTTTTATTCCTGTGTAACATTTATTTACAAAAACTATTTGTATTTATAACATCTTAATTTATATTTCTCATTTGTTGTGGAAGTAAAAAGGATAGTGCATGGGTTTAATGTTGACTTGAAGCCGCATGTTCTGTTCTTATGAAGTAAGTGCAGGTTTAGTAGTAGTTTGTTGTTGACCTTCCATGCAGTAGAAAAGGTCTCTGTCTGTCTGGAGGAATCAAAGTCCCTGATCGATTCCCATGCTTGGGTCTTTTTCCATCCAGCTGCTTGAGATATTACACTTATATATTACACAGCTTGGGTAAATTGAATCTTCCCAACACCTCTCATTGTTAGTGTGCTCAAGGTTTGTTTCCCAGCTCATGTGTGTACGTGTGTGTCTCTCACAGAGAAACAGCTGACGGCTGCTAACTGTCTGGGAGTGTTGGCCATGGCCGAGGCGATGCAGTGCACCGAACTCCACAACATGGCAAAGGCCTTCGCCCTGCAGAACTTCCCCGACGTGGCCGGTCAGGACGAGATCCTCAACATTTCCAAAGAAGACCTGGTCAGTTACATGTCCAACGACAGCCTGAACACGAAAGCAGAGGAGCTGGTCTACGAGACGGTCATCAAATGGATAAAAAAGGACCCCAGCAGCCGAGTGCAGGTAGGAGAGCAGGGTTAATCACGCTGTTTTGGTTGGTGCTCATGTAGAAATACCCTAGAGCTGCTCCGTATTGATTCTGGAGATCTGGTTTCTTGCATAATGTCCCTCGATAGAGAAGTTGTTCATCAAATGCAGTGCATGGGAATTTGAATGCAGCTACTTTCTCCTAAAGTTATGGACCTTGTTTTGTGGCCTTTTGTCTTTTAAACAAAGCCAATTTATCATTTGAATCATTGTATTGTTTGTTTAGTTTACTGCGGACATTCAGAGTAGTTTGGCCATATATAGTAGAGAAGTAATGTACTGTGCAAAAGTTTGAGGGTCATTATATTATATTATATTGAATTAAATGTGACCCTGGACCACAAAAATAGTCATCAAAAAAATAAATTATTTTATGGCAAAAAGCATTAGAACATTAAGTAAAGATCATGTTCCATGAAGGTATTTTGTTAATTTTCTACTATAAATATCTAAAAACATAATTTTTGATTAGTAATATGCATTGCTAAGAACTTAATTTGGACGACTTTAAAGGTGATTTTTTTTTTCAATATTTAGATAAAAAAAATTAGCACCCTCAGATTCCAGATTTTCATATAGTTGTATCTCGACCAAATATTGTCCTCCTAACAAACCATACATCACTAGAATTCAGATGATGTATAAATCTATTTTTGTTTTTGTTTTATTCAGCAAAGGTGCATTATATTCAACAAAAGTGGTGCTGTTTCTTTGAACTTTCTATTCGTCCAAGATAAATAAAATAAAATGTAATTTGAGAATATATATTCAGCAGCACAACTGCTTTTTAAACATTAATAATCAGAAATGTTTCCTGAGCAGCAAATCAGCATATTAAAATGATTTCTGAAGGACACTGAAAAAGACTGCTGAAAATTCAGCTTTGCAGCACAGAACTAAATTACAATTTAACGTATATTCCCATAGAAAACATTTATTTTAAATGGTAATAATATTTCATAATATTGCTGTTTTTATTGTATTTTTTTATCATGTAAATACAAAATGAGTGAGCTTAAGAAAATTATTTAAGAAAAATCATTTTGATTACATTTTGTTTTTAAACTGTAGTTAAATTCATATACAGATGTGGTGAACGTGAAGAGCTTAATTGGCTGACTAATTTTGAGTTTTGGGGTTATTTTAGAGGACAGACCCTAAATTTACAGCAAGGTAGGCCTTGATTAAGAAGCCCTCAAATAAATGAATTGTTATCTCTCTGTCCCAGAATAAGAGTGAAATGTAAACCATTGCCTCGTCTGAATGTTTACCCATGTGTGTGCTCAACCAGAACTTCTTCCTCTGTGTTTAAGCTGGATCTATCATTGTTATACAGCACACAGAGATGTGTGTTTGGATCTTCTGTGGCCAGAAGAGTTGCAGAGCAGCTCTGATTTAAAAAAAAAAAAAAAAAAAAAAAGAGTAAAAACCACATCTTTGCTGCCTGTTTGACAGAATTGCGAGATTAAATCACTGGTTTGCGTAGCAAGTAATCAACTCCAGGAAATGTGCTTCTTTCCTGAGAAAGGTCTTTCTTCCCTTTGAGGTGCGGTAGACTTTACTGATGTTGGTATCTGTGTGAGTGAGTCCTGATGAAACATTCATGATGCAGTGCTCACGCCGAGCGTGTGAGGAGATTACATCCTGAGAACGTGCCGTCATTTCCTCATGTTAAATCTACTAAAAGCCACTCGATTACACGCTCTTTTGTAGCAGAACGGAGAGAAACGGACTGAACGGGAGGCGTATCATCCCGCTCCAGCTGGACATCAGGGCTTCACGGCTCTGAGAAACCTAATGCAGGTCAAGATGTTACTTCTCCTTACAAAAGGTTCATGTAGTTAAAAAAGTAGTTTCATGGCAGCAACCACCAAAAATCTGATTCAGACCACCATGGCTCTTTTAAAAAAGCCTAGAGAGCATTTAAAGGATTACTTGTGTTCCTGACATGAAGTGTGTGCCAAAAGGTAAATTAATAAATGTCATATGGAAGCTTTTACCACCATAAAATAATAGAAAATTTGTGATACTTGAGATACTTTTTATCTTGCGATTATTCGTTTGTATCTCACATTTCAAAGAAAAATGTTTTTGTAACACTTTAGAATGAGGTTCCATTAGTTAATGTTAGTTAACTACTTTCGTTAACATGAACTAAGCAAGAACAATCCTTCTACAGCATTTATAAGTCTTAGTTCATGTTAATTTCAACATTTACTAATGCATTATTTAAATCAAAAGTTGTGCTTGTTAACATTAGTTAATGCACTGTGAATTACCATGAACTAACAATGAATAACTGTATTTTCATTAACTAACATTAACGAAGATGAATAAATACAGTAATGTATTATTCATTGTTTGTTCATGTTAATTAATACATTAACTAACATTAACTAAGGGAACCTTATTCTAAAGTGTTACCAAAATTTTTAATTGCAAGATACAGTATAAACTTCCAATTCTAAGAAGAAAAATCTGAATTGTGATATAGAAACTTCCGAAAAAAATCTGAATTGTAGGGGAAAGTCACAAGCACATTTTTGTTATCCTCTTATATAAATCATGTAAACGTACAGTTTATAACTTGCAAAAAAAGTCATAATTTTAAGATATAAGCTCAACATATAAAGAGAAAAATGTAAAAATCTGAATTGCAATAGTTAAACCTGCAATTACGAGTTCATATCTTGCAATTGTGAGATTTAATGTCACAACTGAGAAAAAAGCCCAAATCGTGAGGTATACGTAATCTTGCAGTTGTTAGAAAATATAAGATTTATTTTTTATCCCATTGCAGAAAACAAGCTTTATAATGAAAGGGTTGCAAATGAGTTCAATTGGCTTCATAAAAATGTATTTTATAAGAGTTCAGTGTGAGTTGGGACAGAGCCCCAGCAGGTTTTCTCTGGTGTTGTAGCTAAGAGGCACACGTTACGTAAGCGCGCCGCAAAAAGGGTGTATTTTAAGTTTTTAAACAGTCAGCAGTAGTTGATGGCTAATTAAGATTAACATTGGTTGCATTATTTAAATGTCAGCAGATGTAGCTGTGCTTTTAACAGTTTGTTGTGGTCAGATGTGAATGGAAGTGTTAGGGAGCTATTCTGAAACGAGCTTGTCAAGCTACAAGAGATTCGTTATGAAATTACAGTCAAGATATTTAAAATGTTTTTCCCCAAACGTTCACTTAAGACGTAGCAGATTATGTTTGCGTGAATATCTTACTGTAATTCTGTGTAAACAGTATGTGTATGTATCAGGATCGCACAGATTCATTTTAGATGTTTAATTACTATTTGGAGTATTGGGATTGATAGACATGGTCTTAATAAACTCATTTTTATGGAAACCTGACATTTGTAACATTTTTTGTCTTTAGCTCAAAATTAAACCGTACGCATTCCAACTCTCTTTGTCAGCACGGCTCACACACACACACACACACACACACACACACACACACACACACACACACACCCACTCATGTTTGTTTTGTGTAAAGTGTGTTCATCCCATAGGTGTAATGGTGTTTATTCTGTAGAAACTGTATATTCTATCGCCCTACACCAACCCTACACCCAACCCTAACCCTCACAGGAAACTTTGTTGCATTTATACTTTCTAAAAAAAAACTCATTCTGTATGATTTATAAGCGTTTTGAAAAATGGGGACATGGGTTATGTCCTCATCGGTCACCCCCTCCTTTTAATACCTGTGTCATACCCATATCATTATACAGAGTTGTGCCCTTATATGTCACAAAAACATGCCCACACACACACACACACACATATATACTGTATACATAAAAACAAAACAAATATATTTCAATGGAAGACAGTTATTTTAATCGTTTAGGTATCATGACTATATTTATACACGTGCATTGCATTATTTATTTATTTATGGTGTATTATGCTACTCTAGACACAGATGTTACTCGCCAAAACACTGCGACTAAATTCCTCGGGCATTTGTCTATTAAATAAATGAGCTTTTTCTGAAGAGCGCGAGCCGGTCGAGCAGTGTTTGGAGTGGCTGTGAAACTCGCTCAGATGGCATGAGAAGGAAGTGGCAGAGATTGATGCAGTGACCTTATGTTTATTTGGCCCTGCACTGCCTCCATTGAGAAGGAGCTAGATAGGAAATCAATCTGAATTCAGGCTGAAATGAGTTCCTCTACTTCACGCTGTTCCCCTGGGGTTTAGCCTATGAAATCACAAATCCAGCATGGCACTGAAGCAGAACAAACACTCCTCCTTTATTTACCGTCTTTTGCGCTCTCTCTGTCTCTGTCTTTATTTTCTGCTCTCTTATTCTGCGTATCGAACAGTTTCTCCTCCACTGTATAAATCACACGCTGTAACTTTACGGCCTTTTCTTCAGTGACTCATACTAAATATGGAAATGTTGCGCCGCTGAATACAGTCCGACTATTATAATGCAAGTGGATGGAAAATGAAAAGTGTTTTATGCCTTAAACGTTTGATCATTTTAAAAGAGCCTCGGGGTGTCGGATAAGATTCCGTATCTGGACGCCATCAAAACAATTACGTTTTTTTTCAAGAATATTGGCTTCCATTTCCCAAAGGTTATTGCTCTTTTATGAGCAACTTTGTTCTTTTATGCCAAAATTAACGTCAGTTAGTGAGTTCACATAATTCAGCATTGGGTTGAAACACCCTGGAATTAAATCAGCCTAGAAAGGGCTGATCTGTTTGTTTGTTTGTTTGTTTATTTTGTATTTGTTTTTTAATGAATTGTGAAAAAGTAATGTTATCCTGCAACGTCTGTGTTGCGTTTCTCAAATCATGTACTAAAGTGATGCAACATTTTTACCATTAAACAGGTGAAAAATCTGACACTTTAGGCAGCAACAAGTAACAGATTCTCAATTTATTGAAAAAGACATGTCTCCTCAGGATGTTTTTGTGTTCGGGTGAGGTCAGCTCGGGTCCGTCGTCTCTCAGGTCTCAGGTGTTCTCTGGTGTTGTCTCAGTAGACTGGCTCACAGTGGGACGTTTCTTCTCACAGAGAGCTGCTGAACTCTGGTTCTGATTGTCAGCTTTACCGGGGTTGAATGCTGCATGGACCGAACGCTTTGGATTAGATGCTGTGTGTCTCTCTGAAGGCTGTTCTCATGTCCACAATGGCATAGAGTGCATTTTAACAATAATGCATATTATAATGTGATATTTTGATTGACATTATGAGTAAATTTATATCATATTATTGTGTTACGTTAGCATTTATTTTCACTTTTTGCATTTATTTATGGTTTCATGCATTAATATGTTGTGCATTTATTATGCATTCTTATATTATGCATTAATTATTATTTATCATGCATGCATAAAATAACTGAAATTGTAAGAACCAATGTACTTTTTTTAAAGGTACAAATTAAACTGTATATATGCAAACTATCATTTTATGTATTTATTCATGCATTTATTTATTCATGCATTTATGCATTGCTATTTTCTGCATTTACTTAAGTTCACTCATTTATACTTTTAATATTTTGAGCATTTATTTTTAATGCACTTATTTATTTGTATAATTGATTAATTTATATTAATTTAAATTTGTGTATTTACTTATGCATGAATGACAACAGGTTATAGGAGCGAATGTAGTGCATTTTCATGTAAAAATGTATCTACAAAATATAATTGCTTTTTTTCCTTTCTTTTTGCATATGGGGTGAAATAATTTCTTTTATTTATCTATTTATTTAATAAAAAATTTTGCCATTCACTGAGCAGGAAATAGTTTTAAGATCCAAACGCGGTAATAATGTCATTCAAATTAAGTCATGAAAGCTAGAAGACAAAGTCTGCCTTCTGTAAATTAATTATTAAGATTTAATTAAAATAATACATGGACGTTTGAATAGTACCTTCATTAAATTGAATGCAATTTTAATGCGAGTTATTTTAGCCTGTGCTTGCAGCTCTGAGGTGTTTTTTTTATTCCTCATTTCACATTTCTTCTCCTATTCTAGTCTTTTTAGCAGCAGAACGCCTACATCCTACTAGAAATCACAGCTTCCTCACCCAAACAAAACCGGTGCTGTAGGTGAGAAAGAATGAGTGTGTTTTTGTGTGGACTGAAGGATTAGTGTTCATTGTACTGTGGAGGTTCACCAAACGGATTACAGCAAAAATACTAAACCAATTCAATGCACTTTTAAACAGCCATAAAAAAAGCTTCTGGACCCTTGGAAGTGGAGAAAGGGGTCATTGTTCAGCACTGGACACTATTCTTAGGAGGTTAAGACCAATTGTTAGAAGTTTTGATTTAATTGACCCGTTTGGAATGGACGGGTATAAATATGTATAACCTGGCAATATTTCCACCACTAAGGCCATTTTTAAATAGCTTCTTTAAAGTGCTTTTAAAATATTTTCTTGATTTGGTGCTCTGTAGTGACTCATACACTTAGTGCAATTTTGATTTTTCGCCCAAGAAAATAGGGCCAGTCTTGTACTGAAGAACGTTTTGACTCTATAACTCGAAAACTAAAAAGGACTACATGGAGAATAGTGACCTCTTGATTCACTTCAGCAGCATTACAAAAATGCATAACAGGCACTTTATTTTTGTTATATTTTATTTCATCTCATATTGAACATTATGTTTATGGAGCATAATTTCAATCATTCAGTTTCATGTTTTGTCCGTATATGATGAGTAGGACAGATCACTCTCGCTCCGGTCTGGCCTGTGTGCTGACTCTGGTTTACCGTGAAATGCAATTGCTGAGTATTGCGACGGAGGCTGTTTTCCCAGGTCATTTTTCACCTTTATCTCAGCACACAGGCATCATTAGAGATGACGCTGTCCGGCTGCAGCGCCGCGCCGGGATACGCATCTCTCCGTATATTCCACTGAGAGAAAAGTGTTTCTTGGACACGCTTAATCTGTCTTCTTTTCAGCGCGGCGATGCTCCCCATCCATCAAACGCTGCTCGCAGTGGCTGCGCGTCAGTCTGCCGTCCCGCGCCGGATTCTGCTCTCTGTCTCCCCTCCTGTTATCTAATATATTTTTAATGCATGACTGTCTTTGTGTGTACGTAGCCTCTTTTTTCTCTCACACTTCTCTTTCTGTGTTTCTTTATCAAACTGCAGTGCCCTCAAGCACTGAAACACAAGCAAGAGATCTCCCTGAATATTCACTTTCTATTAGCATCTGTGCTCCGATTCGCTCAGAGAGCCGCTCGGCTTCGTGATTTATGGCTCTGATAGAGAAATTGTATATTTACAAGCTGCAAAATAAACATCGCAAATTTGATTCCAGCATGTTACGGCTGCCTCGGGATGGCTGTTTATTATATGTTCTGGAGGAAAACGTGAAGCGCTCAGCGAGCGTGTCTGGCCATGAAATGAAATATTAGAGCGA